>NC_139230.1:0-185890 GCF_977018435.1 Lepisma saccharinum | reverse complement strand
TGTAGAATATGGAAAGGTTACCAAAAGACTGAGCTCCGAGGGACACGCCTTTAAAAGAACGGGTCGCCAAAGCACAAGTCTCAATAGCACTGTGTAGAATATGGAAAGGTTACCAAAGAACTGAGCCTCCGAGGGACACGTATTTAAAAGAACGGGTCGCCAAAGGACAAGTCTCAAGAAAACTATGCAGCATGTAGAAAGTCACAAAAAGACTGTGTCGCCGAAATACACGCTTGTTAAAGGAAAAACTGGCCGAAGGACAAGTCTCAAAATGACTGTGTGGCATATGGAAAGGTCACAAAAAGACTGGTTCGCCGAAGGACACGTCGCTTCAAGAACCGGTCGCTAAAGGACAGGTCTCAAAACCACTGAACAGCTTATGAAAA
This sequence comes from Lepisma saccharinum, assembly GCF_977018435.1. Taxonomy (NCBI): domain Eukaryota; kingdom Metazoa; phylum Arthropoda; class Insecta; order Zygentoma; family Lepismatidae; genus Lepisma; species Lepisma saccharinum. Next base: position 185,504 of record NC_139230.1, on the reverse strand, counting down.
TATCACAAAAAACTGGTCGCCGAAAGGCACGCCGCTAAAAGAACGGGTCGCCAAAGGATAAGTCTCAAAAACACTGTGTTGCATACGGAGAGGTCACAAGAACACCAAGTCAATGAAGGACACACCGCTAAGGAAACGGATCGCTGAAAGAACAAGTCTCAAAATCACTGTGTATCATATGGAAAGGTCACCAAAGACTGAGTCGCGGAAGGAAATGCCTCTAAAGGAACGGGTCGCCACAGGACAAGTCTCAATAACATTGTATATCAGATGGAAATGTACCAGAAAGACTGGTTCGGTGAAGGACACGCCTCTAAAACAACGGGTCCCCAAAGGACAAGTCTCAAGAGCACTGTGTAGAATAAGGTAATTCAACCAATCTACTGTGCCTCCGAGGGGCACGCCTTTAACAGAACGGGTCGCCAAAGAGCAAGTCTCAAGAAATCTATGCAGCATGTAGAAAGGTCACAAAAAGACTGTGTCGCCCAAGTACACGCTTGTTAAAGGAAAAACTGGCCAAAGGAGAAGTCTCAAAATCACTGTGTGGTATATGGAAAGGTCACAAAAAGACTGGGTCGCCGAAGGGCACGTGGCTACAAGAACGGGTCAATAAAGGACAAGTCTTAAAAACACTGTCCAGCTTGTGGAAAGGTCACAAAAATACTGGTCGCCGAAGGACAAGTGTCAAAAACACTGTGTGGCATATGAAAAGGTCACAAAAACACTGGAACGCCGATGAACACGCCGCTAAAAGAGAAGGTCACCAATGGATGAGTCTCAAGAGCACTGTGTAGAATATGGAAAGGTTACCAAAAGACTGAGCTCCGAGGGACACGCCTTTAAAAGAACGAGTCGCCAAAGGACAAGTCTCAAAATGACTGTGTGGCATATGGAAAGGTCACAAAAAGACTGGTTCGCCGAAGGACACGTCGCTTCAAGAACGGGTCGCTAAAGGACAGGTCTCAAAAACACTGTCCAGCTTATGAAAAGATAAGAAAAAACTGGTCGCCGAAAGGCACGTCGCTAAAAGAACGGGTCGCCAAAGGACAAGTCTCAAAAACACTGTGTTGCATATGGAAATGTCACAAAAACACTGGATCGCCGAAGGACAATCCGCTAAATGATTTGATCGCGAAAGAACAAGTCTCAAAAACTTTATGTTGCATATGGAATGGTTATAAAAAGGCTGGGTCGCTGAAGGAAACAAAACTAAAGGAACGAGTGGCCAAAACAAAGATTGCGAAATAACTGTGCAGCACATAGAAGGGTCGCAAGAGTACTGCGTCGGCTACAGAAACGCCGCTAAAAGAACGGGTCAACAAAGAACAGGTCTCAAAATCACTGTAGCATATGGAGAGGTCACAAGAACACCAAGTCAATGAAGGACACACCGCTAAGGAAACGGATCGCTGGAAGAACATGTGTCAAAAACACCGTGTAGAATATAGAAAGGTCATAAAAGGAGTGGGTCGCTGAATGACACGCCACTAAAAGAAAGGGTCGCCACATGACAAGTCTCAATAATATTGTATATGAGATGGAAATGTACCAGAAAGACTGGTTCGGTGAAGGACACGCCGCTAAAACAACGGGTCCCCAAAGGACAAGTCTCAAGAGCACTGTGTAGAATAAGGTAATTCAACCAATCTACTGTGCCTCCGAGGGGCACGCCTTTAATAGAACGGGTCGCCAAAGAGCAAGTCTCAAGAAAGCTATGCAGCATGTAGAAAGGTCACAAAAAGACTGTGTCGCCCAAGTACACGCTTGTTAAAGGAAAAACTGGCCAAAGGAGAAGTCTCAAAATCACTGTGTGGTATATGGAAAGGTCACAAAAAGACTGGGTCGCCGAAGGGCACGTGGCTACAAGAACGGGTCAATAAAGGACAATTATTAAAAACACTGTCCAGTTTGTGGAAAGGTCACAAAAATACTGGTCGCCGAAGGACAAGTGTCAAAAACACTGTGTGGCATATGAAAAGGTCACAAAAACACTGGAACGCCGATGAACACGCCGCTAAAAGAGAAGGTCACCAATGGATGAGTCTCAAGAGCACTGTGTAGAATATAGAAAGGTTACCAAAAGACTGAGCTCCGAGGGACACGCCTTTAAAAGAGCGGGTCGCCAAAGCACAAGTCTCAAGAGCACTGTGTAGAATATGGAAAGGTTACCAAAGAACTGAGCCTCCGAGGGACACGTATTTAAAAGAACGGGTCGCCAAAGGACAAGTCTCAAGAAAACTATGCAGCATGTAGAAAGTCACAAAAAGACTGTGTCGCCGAAATACACGCTTGTTAAAGGAAAAACTGGCCGAAGGACAAGTCTCAAAATGACTGTGTGGCATATGGAAAGGTCACAAAAAGACTGGTTCGCCGAAGGACACGTCGCTTCAAGAACCGGTCGCTAAAGGACAGGTCTCAAAACCACTGCCCAGCTAATGAAAATATCACAAAAAACTGGTCGCCGAAAGGCACGCCGCTAAAAGAACGGGTCGCCAAAGGACAAGTCTCAAAAACACTGTGTTGCATATGGAGAGGTCACAAGAACACCAAGTCAATGAAGGACACACCGCTAAGGAAACGGATCGCTGAAAGAACAAGTCTCAAAATCACTGTGTATCACATGGAAAGGTCACCAAAGACTGAGTCGCGGAAGGAAATGCCTCTAAAGGAACGGGTCGCCACAGGACAAGTCTCAATAACATTGTATATGAGATGGAAATGTACCAGAAAGACTGGTTCGGTGAAGGACACGCCTCTAAAACAACGGGTCCCCAAAGGACAAGTCTCAAGAGCACTGTGTAGAATAAGGTAATTCAACCAATCTACTGTGCCTCCGAGGGGCACGCCTTTAATAGAACGGGTCGCCAAAGAGCAAGTCTCAAGAAAGCTATGCAGCATGTAGAAAGGTCACAAAAAGACTGTGTCGCCCAAGGTCACGCTTGTTAAAGGAAAAACTGGCCAAAGGAGAAGTCTCAAAATCACTGTGTGATATATGGAAAGGTCACAAAAAGACTGGGTCGCCGAAGGGCACGTGGCTACAAGAACGGGTCAATAAAGGACAAGTCTTAAAAACACTGTCCAGCTTGTGGAAAGGTCACAAAAATACTGGTCGCCGAAGGACAAGTGTCAAAAACACTGTGTGGCATATGAAAAGGTCACAAAAACACTGGAACGCCGATGAACACGCCGCTAAAAGAAAAGGTCACCAATGGATGAGTCTCAAGAGCATTGTGTAGAATATGGAAAGGTTACCAAAAGACTGAGCTCTGAGGGACACGCCTTTAAAAGAACGGGTCGCCAAAGGACAAGTCTCAAGAGCACTGTGTAGAATATGGAAAGGTTACCAAAGGACTGAGCCTCCGAGGGACACGTATTTAAAAGAACGGGTCGCCAAAGGACAAGTCTCAAGAAAACTATGCAGAATGTAGAAAGGTCACAAAAAGACTGTGTCGCCGAAATACACGCTTGTTAAAGGAAAAACTGGCCGAAGGAGAAGTCTCAAAATGACAGAGTGGCATAAGGAAAGGTCACAAAAAGTCTGGGTCGCCGAAGGGCAAGTGGCTTCAAGAACGGGTCCCTAAAGGACAAGTCTGAAAAACACTCTCCAGCTTGTGGGAAGGTCACAAAAATACTGGTCGCCGAAGGACAAGTCTCAAAAACAGTGTGTTACATATGAAAAGGTCACAAAAACACTGGAACGCCGATGGACACGCCGCTAAAAGAATTGATCGCGAAAGATCAAGTCTCAAAAACGCTGTGTTGCATGTGGAAATGTTATAAAAAGGCTGGGCCGCTGAAGGAAACCACGCTAAAGGAACGAATGGCCAAAATACAGATTACGAAAACAATGGGTAGCATATGGAAAGGTCGGAAAATACTGTGTCGCCGTAGGACACGCCTCTGAAAGAACGGGTCACCAAAGGACAAGACTCAATAACACTGTATATCATGTAGAAATGTAGCAGATAGGCTATGTAGCTGAAGGACACTCCGCTAAAAGGAAAGGTCACCAAAGGACAAGTATAAAGAGAACTGTGCAGAATATGGAAAGGTTACCAAATACTGTGCCTGCGGGGGACACGCCTTGAAACTTGATAAAAAGCCTGGGCGCTAAAGGAAACTCCGCTAAAGGAATGGGTCGCCAAGGAATAAGTCTCATATACACAGTGTAGTAATTGGAAGGGTCACAAAAAGACTGGGTCGCCGAGAGAGTCGCCGCTAAATAACGGGTCGCCAAAGGACAAGATTCAATAACACTATCAATGATATGGAAATATAGCAGAAAGACTTGGTCGCTGAAGGACACGCCGCATAAAGAAAAGGTCACTAAAGGATGAGTCTCAAGAGCACTGTGTAGAATATGGAAAGGTTACCAAAAGACTGAGCTCCGAGGGACACGCCTTTAAAAGAACGGGTCGCTAAAGGACAAGTCTCAAAAACACTGTGTTGCGTATGGAAATGTCACAAAAACACTTGATCGCCGAAGGACAATCCGCTAAAAGATTTGATCGCGAAAGAACAAGTCTCAAATCTTTATGTTGCATATGGAATGGTTATAAAAAGGCTGGGCCGCTGAAGGATACCAAACTAAAGGAACGAGTGACCAAAACACAGATTACAAAATCACTGTGGAGCATATGGAAAGGTCGCAAGAAGACTGCGTCGCCTAAAGAAACGCCGCTAAAAGAACGGGTCAACAAAGGACAGGTCTCAAAATCACTGTGTAGCATATGGGAGGTCACAAGAACACCAAGTCAATGAAGGACACACCGCTAAGGAAACGGATCGCTGAAAGAACATGTCTCAAAAACACTGTATAGAATATAGAAAGGTCATAAAAGGACTGGGTCGCTGAATGACACGCCACTAAAAGAACGGGTCGCCAATAACTAAGTCTCAAAATCACTGTGTATCATATGGAAAGGTCACCAAAGACTGAGTCGCGGAAGGAAATGCCTCTAAAGTTACGGGTCGCCACAGGACAAGTCTCAATAACATTGTATATCAGATGGAAATGTACCAGAAAGACTGATTCGATGGAGGACACGCCGCTAAAACAACAGGTCCCCAAAGGACAAGTCTCAAGAGCACTGTGTAGAATAAGGTAATTCAACCAATCTAATGTGCCTCCGAGGGGCACGCCTTTAATAGAACGGGTCGCCAAAGAGCAAGTCTCAAGAAAGCTATGCAGCATGTAGAAAGGTCACAAAAAGACTGTGTCGCCGAAGTACACGCTTGTTAAAGGAAAAACTGGCCAAAGGAGAAGTCTCAAAATCACTGTGGTATATGGAAAGGTCACAAAAAGACTGGGTCGCCGAAGTACACGTGGCTAAAAGAACGGGTCAATAAAGGACAAGTCTTAAAAACACTGTCCAGCTTGTGGAAAGGTCACAAAAATACTGGTCGCTGAAGGACAAGTGTCAAAAACACTGTGTTGCATATGAAAAGGTCACAAAAACACTGGAACGCCGAAGAACACGCCGGTAAACGAGAAGGTCACCAATGGATTAGTCTCAAGAGCACTGTGTAGAATATGGAAAGTTATCAAAAGACTGAGCTCCGAGGGACACGCCTTTAAAAGAACGGGTCGCCAAAGGACAAGTCTCAAGAGCACTGTGTAGAATATGGAAAGGTTACCAAAGGACTGAGCCTCCGAGGGACACGTATTTAAAAGAACGGGTCGCCAAAGGACAAGTCTCAAGAAAACTATGCAGCATGTAGAAAGTCACAAAAAGACTGTGTCGCCGAAATACACGGTTGTTAAAAGAAAAACTGGAAGAAGGACAAGTCTCAAAATGACTGTGTGGCATATGGAAAGGTCACTAAAACACTGGTTCGCCGAAGGACACGTCGCTTCAAGAACCGGTCGATAAATGACAGGTCTCAAAAACACTGCCAATCTTATGAAAATATCACAAAAAACTGGTCGCCGAAAGGCACGCCGCTAAAAGAACGGGTCGCCAAAGGACAAGTCTCAAGAACACTGTGTTGCATATGGAAATGTCACAAAAACACTGGATCGCCGAAGGACAATCCGCTAAAAGAATTGATCGCGAAAGAACAAGTCTCAAAAACCCTATGTTGCATATGGAAAGGTCACAAAACACTGGGTCGCCGATTAGCACGCCGCTAAAGAACGGTCGCCAATGGACAAGACTCAATAACAATGTATATCAGATGGAAATGTAGAAGAAAGACTGGGTCGATGACGGACACGCGGGTAAAACAACGGGTCCCCAAAGGACAAGTCTCAAGAGTACTGTGTAGAATAAGGAAATTCAACCAAACTACTGTGCCTCCAAGGGACACGTCTTTAAAAAAACGGGTCTCCAAAGGGCAAGTCTCAAGAAAACTATGCAGCATGTAGAAAGGTCACAAAAACACTATGTCGCCGAAGTACACGCTTGTTAAAGGAAAAACTGGCCGAAGGAGAAGTCTCAAAATGACTGAGTGGCATATAGAAAGGTCACAAAAAGTCTGGGTCGCCGAAGGGCACGTGGCTTCAAGAACGGGTCCCTAAAGGACAAGTCTGAAAAATAGTGTCCAGCTTGTGGAAAGGTCACAAAAATACTGGTCGCCGAAGGACAAGTTTCAAAAACAGTGTGTTTCATATGAAAAGGTCACAAAAACACTGGAACGCCGATGGACACGCCGCTAAAAGAATTGATCGCGAAAGATCAAGTCTCAGAAACGCTGTGTTGCATATGGAAATGTTATAAAAAGGCTGGGCCGCTGAAGGATACCACGCTAAAGGAACGAATGGCCCAAATACAGATTACAAAAACAATGTGTAGCATATGGAAAGGTCGGAAAATACTGTGTCGCCGAAGGGCACGCCTCTGAAAGAACGGGTCTCCAAAGGACAAGACTCAATAACACTGTATATCAAATGGAAATGTAGCAGAAAGGCAATGTAGCTGAAGGACACTCCGCTAAAAGGAAAGGTCACCAAAGGACTAGTATAAAGAGAACTGTGCAGAATATGGAAAGATTACCAAATACTGTGCCTGCATGGGACACGCCTTGAAACTTGATAAAAAAGCCTGGGCGCTAAAGGAAACTCCGCTAAAAGAATGGGTCGCCAAAGAATAAGTCTCAAATACATTGTGTAGTATATGGAAGGGTCACAAAAAGACTGGGTCGTCGAGAGAGTCGCCGCTAAAGAACGGGTCGCCAAAGGACAAGATTCAATAACACTATCAATGATATGGAAATGTAGCAGAAAGTCTGGGTCGCTGAAGGACACGCCGCATAAAGAAAAGGTCACCAAAGGATGAGTCTCAAGAGCACTGTATAGAATATGGAAAGGTTACCAAAAGACTGAGCTCCGAGGGACACGCCTTTAAAAGAACGAGTCGCCAAAGGAAAAGTCTCAAAATGACTGTGTGGCATATGGAAAGGTCACAAAAAGACTGGTTCGCCGAAGGACACGTCGCTTCAAGAACGGGTCGCTAAAGGACAGGTCTCAAAAACACTGTCCAGCTTGTGAAAAGATCAGAAAAACTGGTCGCCGAAAGGCACGCCGCTAAAAGAACGGGTCGCCAAAGGACAAGTCTCAAAAACACAGTGTTGCATATGGAAATGTCACGAAAACACTGGATCGCCGAAGGACAATGCGCTAAAAGATTTGATCGCGAAAGAACAAGTCTCAAAAACTTTATGTTGCATATGGAATGGATATAAAAAGGCTGGGCCGCTGAAGGAAACCAAACTAAAGGAACGAGTGGCCAAAACACAGATTACAAAATCACTGTGTAGCATATGGAAGGGTCGCAAGAAGACTGCGTCGCCTCAAGAAACGCCCCTAAAAGAACGGGTCGCCGAAGGACAAGTCTCAAACACACTGTGTTGCATATGGAAATGTCACGAAAACACTGGATCGCCGAAGGACAATGCGCTAAAAGATTTGATCGCGAAAGAACAAGTCTCAAAAACTTTATGTTGCATATGGAATGGATATAAAAAGGCTGGGCCGCTGAAGGAAACCAAACTAAAGGAACGAGTGGCCAAAACACAGATTACAAAATCACTGTGTAGCATATGGAAGGGTCGCAAGAAGACTGCGTCGCCTCAAGAAATGCCGCTAAAAGAACGGGTCAACAAAGGACATGTCTCAAAATCACTGTGTAGCATATGGATAAGTCACAAGAACACCGGGTCAATGAAGGACACACCGCTAAGGAAAAGGATCGGTGAAAGAACCAGTCTCAAAAACACTGTGTAGCATATAGAAAGGTCATAAAAGGACTGGGTCGCTGAAAGACACGCCACTAAAAGAACGGGCCGCCAATAACTAAGTCTCAAAATCACTGTGTATCAAATGGAAAGGTAACACAAACACTGGGTCGCCGAAGGACACGCCGCTTAAAGAACGGGTCGCCAAAGGACAAGTCTCAAAAACACTGTGTTGCATATGGAAAGGTCACAAAAACACTGGGTAGCCGATTAGCACGACGCTAAAGAACGGGTAGCCAAAGGACAAGACTCAATATCACAGTATATCAGATGGAAATGTAGCAGAAAGACTGGGTCGATGAAGGACACGCCGCTAAAAGAACGGGTCACCAAAGGGCAAGGCTCAAGAGCACTGTGTAGAATATCGAAAGGTTAACAAAAGACTGAGCCTCCGAGGGACACGTATTTAAAAGAACGGGTTGCCAAAGGACAAGTCTCAAAAACACAGTGTTGCATATGGAAAGGTCACAAAAATACTGGTCGCCGATTAGCACGCCGCTATAGAACTGGTCGCTATAGGACAAGACTCAATAACAATGTATATCAGATGGAAATGTAGCAGAAAGACTGAGTCGATGAAGGACACGCCGCTAAAAGAACGGGTCACCAAAAGACAAGGCTCAAGAACACTGTGTAGATTATGGATAGGTTACCAAAGACTGAGCCTCCGAGGGACACGTATTTTAAAGAACGGGTTGCCAAAGGACAAGTCTCAAAAACAGTGTGTTGCATATGGAAATGTCACAAAAACACTGGATCGTCGAAGGACAATCCGCTAAAAGAATTGATCGCGAAAGAACAAGTCTCAAAAACCCTACGTTGCGTATGGAATGGTTAAAAAAAGGTTGGGCCGCTGAAGGAAACCAAACTAAAGGAACGAGTGACCAAAACACAGATTACAAAATCACTGTGTAGCATATGGAAGGGTCGCAAGAAGACTGCGTCGCCTCAAGAAACGCTCCTAAAAGAACGGGTCGCCGAAGGACAAGTGTCAAAAACACTGTGTTGCATATGGAAATGTCACAAAAACATTGGATCGCCGAAGGACAATCCGCTAAAAGAATTGATCTCGAAAGAACAAGTCTTAAAAACCCTATGTTGCATATGGAATGGTTATAAAAAGGCTGGGCCGCTGAAGGAAACCAAACTAAAGGAACGAGTGGCCAAAACACAGATTGCAAAATCACTGTGGAGCATATGGAAGGGTCGCAAGAAGACTGCGTCGCCTCAAGAAATGCCGCTAAAAGAACGGGTCAACAAATAACAGGTCTCAAAATCACTGTGTAGCATATGGAGAGGTCACAAGAACACCAAGTCAATGAAGGACACATCGCTAAGGAAACGGATCGCTAAAAGAACAAGTCTCAAAAACACTGTGTAGCATATAGAAAGGTCATAAAAGTCTGGTCGCTTAAAGACACACCACTAAAAGAACGGGTCGCCAATGACTGTCTCAAAATCACTGTGTATCATATGGAAAGGTCACCAAAGACTGGGTCGCGAAAGGAAATGCCGCTAAAGGAACGGGTCGCCACAGGACAAGTCTCAAAAACGCTGTGTTGCATATGGAAAGGTAACACAAACACTGGGTCGCCGATGGACACGCCGCTAAAAGAACGGATCGCGAAAGAACAAGTCTCAAAAACCCTATGTTGCAAATGGAATGGTTATAAAAAGGCTGGGCCGCTGAAGGAAACCAAACTAAAGGAACGAGTGGCCAAAACACAGATTGCAAAATCACTGTGGAGCATATGGAAGGGTCGCAAGAATACTGCGTCGGCTACAGAAACGCCGCTAAAAGAACGGGTCAACAAAGGACAGGTCTGAAAATCACTGTGTAGCATATGGAGAGGTCACAAGAACACCAAGTCAATGAAGGACACACCGCTAAGGAAACTGATCGCTGAAAGAACATGTCTCAAAAACACTGTGTAGAATATAGAAAGGTCATAAAAGGACTGGGTCGCTGAATGACACGCCACTAAAAGAACGGGTCGCCAATAACTAAGTCTCAAAATCACTGTGTATCATATGGAAAGGTCACCAAAAGACTGAGTCGCGGAAGGAAATGCCTCTAAAGGAACGGGTCGCCACATGACAAGTCTCAATAATATTGTATATGAGATGGAAATGTACCAGAAAGACTGGTTCGGTGAAGGACACGCCGCTAAAACAACGGGTCCCCAAAGGACAAGTCTCAAGAGCACTGCCCAGCTTATGAAAATATCACAAAAAACTGGTCGCCGAAAGGCACGCCGCTAAAAGAACGGGTCGCCAAAGGACAAGTCTCAAAAACACTGTGTTGCATATGGAGAGGTCACAAGAACACCAAGTCAATGAAGTACACACCGCTAAGGAAACGGATCGCTGAAAGAACAAGTCTCAAAAACACTGTGTAGAATATAGAAAGGTCATAAAAGGACTGGATCGCTGAATGACACGCCACTAAAAGAACGGGTCGCCAATAACTAAGTCTCAAAATCATTGTGTATCATATGGAAAGGTCACCAAAGACTGAGTCGCGGAAGGAAATGCCTCTAAAGGAACGGGTCGCCACAGGACAAGTCTCAATAACATTGTATATCAGATGGAAATGTACCAGAAAGACTGGTTCGGTGAAGGACACGCCTCTAAAACAACGGGTCCCCAAAGGACAAGTCTCAAGAGCACTGTGTAGAATAAGGTAATTCAACCAATCTACTGTGCCTCCGAGGGGCACGCCTTTAATAGAACGGGTCGCCAAAGAGCAAGTCTCAATAAAGCTATGCAGCATGTAGAAAGGTCACAAAAAGACTGTGTCGCCCAAGTACACGCTTGTTAAAGGAAAAACTGGCCAAAGGAGAAGTCTCAAAATCACTGTGTGGTATATGGAAAGGTCACAAAAAGACTGGGTCGCCGAAGGGCACGTGGCTACAAGAACGGGTCAATAAATGACAAGTCTTAAAAACACTGTCCAGCTTGTGGAAAGGTCACAAAAATACTGGTCGTAGAAGGACAAGTGTCAAAAACACTGTGTGGCATATGAAAAGGTCACAAAAACACTGGAACGCCAATGAACACGCCGCTAAAAGAGAAGGTCACCAATGGATGAGTCTCAAGAACACTGTGTAGAATATGGAAAGGTTGCCAAAAGACTGAGCCTCCGAGGGACACGTATTTAAAAGAACGGGTCGCCAAAGGACAAGTCTCAAAATGACTGAGTGGCATATGGAAATGTCACAAAAAGTCTGGGTCGCCGAAGGGCAAGTGGCTTCAAGAACGGGTCCCTAAAGGACAAGTCTCAAAATGACTGAGTGGCATATGGAAAGGTCACAAAAACACTGGGTCGCCGATTAGCACACCGCAAAAGAACTGGTCGCCAATGGACAAGACTCAACAACACTGTATATCAGATGGAAATGTAGCAGAATGACTGGGTCGATGAAGGACACGCCGGTAAAACAACGATTCCCCAAAGGACAAGTCTCAAGAGCAGTGTGTAGAATAAGGAAATTCAACCAAACTAGTGTGCCTCCTAGGGACACGTCTTTAAAAAAACGTGTCGCCAAAGGGCAAGTCTCAAGAAAACTAAGCAGCATGTAGAATGGTCACAAAAACAGAGTGTCGCCGAAGTACACGCTTGTTAAAGGAAAAACTGGCCGAAGGAGAAGTCTCAAAATGACTGAGTGGCATATGGAAATGTCACAAAAAGTCTGGGTCGCCGAAGGGCAAGTGGCTTCAAGAACGGGTCCCTAAAGGACAAGTCTGAAAAACACTGTCCAGCTTGTGGAAAGGTCACAAAAATACTGGTCGCCGAAGGACAAGTCTCAAAAACAGTGTGTTACATATGAAAAGGTCACAAAAGCACTGGAACGCCGATGGACACGCCTTTAATAGAACGGGTCGCCAAAGAGAAAGTCTCAAGAAAGCTATGCAGCATGTAGAAAGGTCACAAAAAGACTGTTTCGCCCAAGTACACGCTTGTTAAAGGAAAAACTGGCCAAAGGAGAAGTCTCAAAATCACTGTGTGGTATATGGAAAGGTCACAAAAAGACTGGGTCGCCGAAGGGCACGTGGCTACAAGAACGGGTCAATAAAAGACAAGTCTTAAAAACACTGTCCAGCTTGTGGAAAGGTCACAAAAATTCTGGTCGCCGAAGGACAAGTGTCAAAAACACTGTGTGGCATATGAAAAGGTCACAAAAACACTGGAACGCCGATGAACACGCCGCTAAAAGAGAAGGTCACCAATGGATGAATCTCAAGAGCACTGTGTAGAATATGGAAAGGTTACCAAAAGACTGAGCTCCGAGGGACACGCCTTTAAAAGGACGGGTCGCCAAAGGACAAGTCTCAAGAGCACTGTGTAGAATATGGAAAGGTTACCAAAGGACTGAGCCTCCGAGGGACACGTATTTAAAAGAACGGGTCGCCAAAGGGCAAGTCTCAAGAAAACTATGCAGCATGTAGAAAGGTCACAAAAAGACTGTGTCGCCGAAATACACGCTTGTTAAAGGAAAAACTGGCCGAAAGACAAGTCTCAAAATGACTGTGTGGCATATGTAAAGGTCACAAAAAGACTGGTTCGCCGAAGGACACGTCGCTTCAAGAACCGGTCGCTAAAGGACAGGTCTCAAAAACACTGCCCAGCTGATGAAAATATCTCAAAAAACTGGTCGCCGAAAGGCACGCCGCTAAAAGAACGGGTCGCCAAAGGACAAGTCTCAAAAACACTGTGTTGCATATGGAAATGTCACAAAAACACTGGATCGCCGAAGGACAATCCGCTAAAAGAATTGATCGCGAAAGAACAAGTCTCAAAAACCCTATGTTGCATATGGAAAGGTCAAAAAAACACAGGGTCGCCGATTAGCACGCCGCTAAAGAACTGGTCGCCAATGGACAAGACTCAACAACACTGTATATCAGATGGAAATGTAGCAGAATGACTGGGTCGATGAAGGACACGCCGGTAAAACAACGATTCCCCAAAGGACAAGTCTCAAGAGCAGTGTGCAGAATAAGGAAATTCAACCAAACTAGTGTGCCTCCGAGGGACACGTCTTTAAAAAAACGGGTCGCCAAAGGGCAAGTCTCAAGAAAGCAATGCAGCATGTAGAAAGGTCACAAAAACACTGTGTCGCCGAAGTACACGCTTGTTAAACTAAATACTGGCCGAAGGAGAAGTCTCAAAATGACTGAGTGGCATATGGAAAGGTCACAAAAAGTCTGGGTCGCCGAAGGGCAAGTGGCTTCAAGAACGGGTCCCTAAAGGACAAGTCTGAAAAACACTATCCAGCTTGTGGAAAGATCACAAAAATACTGGTCGCCGAAGGACAAGTCTCAAAAACAGTGTGTTACATATGAAAAGGTCACAAAAACAATGGAACGCCGATGGACACGCCGCTAAAGAATTGATCGCGTAAGATCAAGTCTCAAAAACGCTGTGTTGCATGTGGAAATGTTATAAAAAGGCTGGGCCGCTGAAGGAAACCACGCTAGAGGAACGAATGGCCGAAATACAGATTACAAAAACAATGTGTAGCATATGGAAAGGTCGGAAAATACTGTGTCGCCGAAGGGCACGCCTCTGAAAGAACGGGTCACCAAAGGACAAGACTCAATAACACTGTATATAATATGGAAATGTAGCAGATAGGCTATGTAGCTGAAGGAAACTCCGCTAAAAGGAAAGGTCACCAAAGGACAAGTATAAAGAGAAATGTGCAGAATATGGAAAGGTTACCAAATACTGTGCCTGCGGGGGACACGCCTTGAAACTTGATAAAAAGCCTGGGCGCTAAAGGAAACTCCGCTAAAGGAATGGGTCGCCAAAGAATAAGTCTCATACACACAGTGTAGTATATGGAAGGGTCACAAAAAGACTGGGTCGCCGAGAGAGTCGCCGCTAAAGAACGGGTCGCCAAAGGACAAGATTCAATAACACTATCAATGATATGGAAATGTAGCAGAAAGACTTGGTCGCTGAAGGACACGCCGCATAAAGAAAAGGTCACTAAAGGATGAGTCTCAAGAGCACTGTGTAGAATATGGAAAGGTTACCAAAAGACTGAGCTCCGAGGGACACGCCTTTAAAAGAACGAGTCGCCAAAGGACAAGTCTCAAAATGACTGTGTGGCATATGGAAAATTTCACAAAGAATATGGAAAGGTTACCAAAGGACTGAGCCTCCGAGGGACACGTATTTAAAAGAACGGGTCGCCAAAGGACAAGTCTCAAGAAAACTATGCAGCATGTAGAAAGTCACAAAAAGACTGTGTCGCCGAAATACACGGTTGTTAAAAGAAAAACTGGAAGAAGGACAAGTCTCAAAATGACTGTGTGGCATATGGAAAGGTCACTAAAACACTGGTTCGCCGAAGGACACGTCGCTTCAAGAACCGGTCGCTAAAGGACAGGTCTCAAAAACACTGCCCAGCTTATGAAAATATCACAAAAAACTGGTCGCCGAAAGGCACGCCGCTAAAAGAACGGGTCGCCAAACGACAAGTCTCAAGAACACTGTGTTGCATATGGAAATGTCACAAAAACACTGGATCGCCGAAGGACAATCCGCTAAAAGAATTGATCGCGAAAGAACAAGTCTCAAAAACCCTATGTTGCATATGGAAAGGTCACAAAAACACTGGGTCGCCGATTAGTACGCCGCTAAAGAACGGTCGCCAATGGACAAGACTCAATAACAATGTATATCAGATGGAAATGTAGAAGAAAGAATGTGTCGATGACGGACACGCGGGTAAAACAACGGGTCCCCAAAGGACAAGTCTCAAGAGTACTGTGTAGAATAAGGAAATTCAACCAAACTACTGTGCCTCCAAGGGACACGTCTTTAAAAAAACGGGTCTCCAAAGGGCAAGTCTCAAAATGACTGTGTGGCATATGGAAAGGTCACAAAAAGACTGGTTCGCCGAAGGACACGTCGCTTCAAGAACGGGTCGCTAAAGGACAGGTCTCAAAAACACTGTCCAGCTTGTGAAAAGATCAGAAAAACTGGTCGCCGAAAGGCACGCCGCTAAAAGAACGGGTCGCCAAAGGACAAGTCTCAAAAACACAGTGTTGCATATGGAAATGTCACGAAAACACTGGATCGCCGAAGGACAATGCGCTAAATATTTGATCGCGAAAGAACAAGTCTCAAAAACTTTATGTTGCATATGGAATGGATATAAAAAGGCTGGGCCGCTGAAGGAAACCAAACTAAAGGAACGAGTGGCCAAAACACAGATTACAAAATCACTGTGTAGCATATGGAAGGGTCGCAAGAAGACTGCGTCGCCTCAAGAAATGCCGCTAAAAGAACGGGTCAACAAAGGACATGTCTCAAAATCACTGTGTAGCATATGGATAAGTCACAAGAACACCGGGTCAATGAAGGACACACCGCTAAGGAAACGGATCGCTGAAAGAACCAGTCTCAAACACACTGTGTAGCATATAGAAAGGTCATAAAAGGACTGGGTCGCTGAATGACACGCCACTAAAAGAACGGGCCGCCAATAACTAAGTCTCAAAATCACTGTGTATCAAATGGAAAGGTAACACAAACACTGGGTCGCCGAAGGACACGCCGCTTAAAGAACGGGTCGCCAAAGGACAAGTCTCAAAAACACTGTGTTGCATATGGAAAGGTCACAAAAACACTGGGTCGCCGATTAGCACGACGCTAAAGAACGGGTAGCCAAAGGACAAGACTCAATATCACAGTATATCAGATGGAAATGTAGCAGAAAGACTGGGTCGATGAAGGACACGCCGCTAAAAGAACGGGTCACCAAAGGGCAAGGCTCAAGAGCACTGTGTAGAATATCGAAAGGTTAACAAAAGACTGAGCCTCCGAGGGACACGTATTTAAAAGAACGGGTTGCCAAAGGACAAGTCTCAAAAACACAGTGTTGCATATGGAAAGGTCACAAAAATACTGGTCGCCGATTAGCACGCCGCTATAGAACTGGTCGCTATAGGACAAGACTCAATAACAATGTATATCAGATGGAAATGTAGCAGAAAGACTGGGTCGATGAAGGACACGCCGCTAAAAGAACGGGTCACCAAAAGACAAGGCTCAAGAGCACTGTGTAGATTATGGATAGGTTACCAAAGACTGAGCCTCCGAGGGACACGTATTTTAAAGAACGGGTTGCCAAAGGACAAGTCTCAAAAACACTGTGTTGCATATGGAAATGTCACAAAACCACTGGATCGTCGAAGGACAATCCGCTAAAAGAATTGATCGCGAAAGAACAAGTCTCAAAAACCCTACGTTGCGTATGGAATGGTTATAAAAAGGTTGGGCCGCTGAAGGAAACCAAACTAAAGGAACGAGTGACCAAAACACAGATTACAAAATCACTGTGTAGCATATGGAAGGGTCGCAAGAAGACTACGTCGCCTCAAGAAACGCTCCTAAAAGAACGGGTCGCCGAAGGACAAGTCTCAAAAACACTGTGTTGCATATGGAAATGTCACAAAAACACTGGATCGCCGAAGGACAATCCGCTAAATGATTTGATCGCGAAAGAACAAGTCTCAAAAACTTTATGTTGCATATGGAATGGTTATAAAAAGGCTGGGTCGCTGAAGGAAACAAAACTAAAGGAACGAGTGGCCAAAACACAGATTGCAAAATCACTGTGTAGCACATAGAAGGGTCGCAAGAGTACAGCGTCGGCTACAGAAACGCCGCTAAAAGAACGGGTCAACAAAGAACAGGTCTCAAAATCACTGTGTAGCATATGGAGAGGTCACAAGAACACCAAGTCAATGAAGGACACACCGCTAAGGAAACGGATCGCTGAAAGAACATGTGTCAAAAACACTGTGTAGAATATAGAAAGGTCATAAAAGGACTGGGTCGCTGAATGACACGCCACTAAAAGAAAGGGTCGCCAATAACTAAGTCTCAAAATCACTGTGTATCATATGGAAAGATCACCAAAGACTGAGTCGCGGAAGGAAATGCCTCTAAAGGAACGGGTCGCCACATGACAAGTCTCAATAATATTGTATATGAGATGGAAATGTACCAGAAAGACTGGTTCGGTGAAGGACACGCCGCTAAAACAACGGGTCCCCAAAGGACAAGTCTCAAGAGCACTGTGTAGAATAAGGTAATTCAACCAATCTACTGTGCCTCCGAGGGGCACGCCTTCAATAGAACGGGTCGCCAAAGAGCAAGTCTCAAGAAAGCTATGCAGCATGTAGAAAGGTCACAAAAACACTGTGTCGCCCAAGTACACGCTTGTTAAAGGAAAAACTGGCCAAAGGAGAAGTCTCAAAACCACTGCGTGGTATATGGAAAGGTCACAAAAAGACTGGGTCGCCGAAGGGCACGTGGCTACAAGAACGGGTCAATAAAGGACAATTCTTAAAAACACTGTCCAGTTTGTGGAAAGGTCACAAAAATACTGGTCGCCGAAGGACAAGTGTCAAAAACACTGTTTGGCATATGAAAAGGTCACAAAAACACTGGAACGCCGATGAACACGCCGCTAAAAGAGAAGGTCACCAATGGATGAGTCTCAAGAGCACTGTGTAGAATATGGAAAGGTTACCAAAAGACTGAGCTCCGAGGGACACGCCTTTAAAAGAACGGGTCGCCAAAGCACAAGTCTCAAGAGCACTGTGTAGAATATGGAAAGGTTACCAAAGAACTGAGCCTCCGAGGGACACGTATTTAAAAGAACGGGTCGCCAAAGGACAAGTCTCAAGAAAACTATGCAGCATGTAGAAAGTCACAAAAAGACTGTGTCGCCGAAATACACGCTTGTTAAAGGAAAAACTGGCCGAAGGACAAGTCTCAAAATGACTGTGTGGCATATGGAAAGGTCACAAAAAGACTGGTTCGCCGAAGGACACGTCGCTTCAAGAACCGGTCGCTAAAGGACAGGTCTCAAAACCACTGAACAGCTTATGAAAATATCACAAAAAACTGGTCGCCGAAAGGCACGCCGCTAAAAGAACGGGTCGCCAAAGGATAAGTCTCAAAAACACTGTGTTGCATACGGAGAGGTCACAAGAACACCAAGTCAATGAAGGACACACCGCTAAGGAAACGGATCGCTGAAAGAACAAGTCTCAAAATCACTGTGTATCATATGGAAAGGTCACCAAAGACTGAGTCGCGGAAGGAAATGCCTCTAAAGGAACGGGTCGCCACAGGACAAGTCTCAATAACATTGTATATCAGATGGAAATGTACCAGAAAGACTGGTTCGGTGAAGGACACGCCTCTAAAACAACGGGTCCCCAAAGGACAAGTCTCAAGAGCACTGTGTAGAATAAGGTAATTCAACCAATCTACTGTGCCTCCGAGGGGCACGCCTTTAATAGAACGGGTCGCCAAAGAGCAAGTCTCAAGAAAGCTATGCAGCATGTAGAAAGGTCACAAAAAGACTGTGTCGCCCAAGTACACGCTTGTTAAAGGAAAAACTGGCCAAAGGAGAAGTCTCAAAATCACTGTGTGGTATATGGAAAGGTCACAAAAAGACTGGGTCGCCGAAGGGCACGTGGCTACAAGAACGGGTCAATAAAGGACAAGTCTTAAAAACACTGTCCAGCTTGTGGAAAGGTCACAAAAATACTGGTCGCCGAAGGACAAGTGTCAAAAACACTGTGTGGCATATGAAAAGGTCACAAAAACACTGGAACGCCGATGAACACGCCGCTAAAAGAGAAAGTCACCAATGGATGAGTCTCAAGAGCACTGTGTAGAATATGGAAAGGTTACCAAAAGACTGAGCTCCGAGGGACACGCCTTTAAAAGAACGAGTCGCCAAAGGACAAGTCTCAAAATGACTGTGTGGCATATGGAAAGGTCACAAAAAGACTGGTTCGCCGAAGGACACGTCGCTTCAAGAACCTTTCGCTAAAGGACAGGTCTCAAAACCACTGCCCAGCTTATGAAAATATCACAAAAAACTGGTCGCCGAAAGGCACGCCGCTAAAAGAACGGGTCGCCAAAGGACAAGTCTCAAAAACACTGTGTTGCATATGGAGAGGTCACAAGAACACCAAGTCAATGAAGGACACACCGCTAAGGAAACGGATCGCTGAAAGAACAAGTCTCAAAATCACTGTGTATCATATGGAAAGGTCACCAAAGACTGAGTCGCGGAAGGAAATGCCTCTAAAGGAACGGGTCGCCACAGGACAAGTCTCAATAACATTGTATATCAGATGGAAATGTACCAGAAAGACTGGTTCGGTGAAGGACACGCCTCTAAAACAACGGGTCCCCAAAGGACAAGTCTCAAGAGCACTGTGTAGAATAAGGTAATTCAACCAATCTACTGTGCCTCCGAGGGGCACGCCTTTAATAGAACGGGTCGCCAAAGAGCAAGTCTCAAGAAAGCTATGCAGCATGTAGAAAGGTCACAAAAAGACTGTGTCGCCGAAGTACACGCTTGTTAAAGGAAAAACTGGTGAAAGGAGAAGTCTCAAAATCACTGAGTGGTATATGGAAAGGTCACAAAAAACTGGGTCGCCGAAGGGCACGTGGCTACAAGAACGGGTCAATAAAGGACAAGTCTTAAAAACACTGTCCAGCTTGTGGAAAGGTCACAAAAATACTGGTCGCCGAAGGACAAGTGTCAAAAACACTGTGTGGCATATGAAAAGGTCACAAAAACACTGGAACGCCGATGAACACGCCGCTAAAAGAGAAGGTCACCAATGGATGAGTCTCAAGAGCACTGTGTAGAATATGGAAAGGTTACCAAAAGACTGAGCTCCGAGGGACACGCCTTTAAAGGAACGGGTCGCCAAAGGACAAGTCTCAAGAGCACTATGTAGAATATGGAAAGGTTACCAAAGGACTGAGCCTCCGAGGGACACGTATTTAAAAGAACGGGTCGCCAAAGGACAAGTCTCAAGAAAACTATGCAGAATGTAGAAAGGTCACAAAAAGACTGTGTCGCCGAAATACACGCTTGTTAAAGGAAAAACTGGCCGAAGGAGAAGTCTCAAAATGACAGAGTGGCATAAGGAAAGGTCACAAAAAGTCTGGGTCGCCGAAGGGCAAGTGGCTTCAAGAACGGGTCCCTAAAGGACAAGTCTGAAAAACACTGTCCAGCTTGTGGGAAGGTCACAAAAATACTGGTCGCCGAAGGACAAGTCTCAAAAACAGTGTGTTACATATGAAAAGGTCACAAAAACACTGGAACGCCGATGGACACGCTGCTAAAAGAATTGATCGCGAAAGATCAAGTCTCAAAAACGCTGTGTTGCATGTGGAAATGTTATAAAAAGGCTGGGCCGCTGAAGGAAACCACGCTAGAGGAACGAATGGCCCAAATACAGATTACAAAAACAATGTGTAGCATATGGAAAGGTCGGAAAATACTGTGTCGCCGAAGGGCACGCCTCTGAAAGAACGGGTCACCAAAGGACAAGACTCAATATCACTGTATATCAAATGGAAATTTAGCAGAAAGGCTATGTAGCTGAAGGACACTCCGCTAAAAGGAAAGGTCACCAAAGGACAAGTATAAAGAGAACTGTGCAGAATATGGAAAGGTTACCAAATACTGTGCCTGCGGGGGACACGCCTTGAAACTTGATAAAAAAGCCTGGGCGCTAAAGGAAACTCCGCTAAAGGAATGGGTCGCCAAAGAATAAGTCTCAAATACATTGTGTAGTATATGGAAGGGTCACAAAAAGACTGGGTCGTCGAGAGAGTCGCCGCTAAAGAACGGGTCGCCAAAGGACAAGATTCAATAACACTATCAATGATATGAAAAGGTCACAAAAACACTGGAACGCCGATGAACACGCCGCTAAAAGAGAAGGTCACCAATGGATGAGTCTCAAGAGCACTGTGTAGAATATGGAAAGGTTACCAAAAGACTGAGCTCCGAGGGACACGCCTTTAAAAGAACGAGTCGCCAAAGGACAAGTCTCAAAATGACTGTGTGGCGTATGGAAAGGTCACAAAAAGACTGGTTCGCCGAAGGACACGTCGCTTCAAGAACGGGTCGCTAAAGGACAGGTCTCAAAAACACTGTCCAGCTTATGAAAAGATAAGAAAAAACTGGTCGCCGAAAGGCACGCCGCTAAAAGAACGGGTCGCCAAAGGACAAGTCTCAAAAACACTGTGTTGCATATGGAAATGTCACAAAAACACTGGATCGCCGAAGGACAATCCGCTAAATGATTTGATCGCGAAAGAACAAGTCTCAAAAACTTTATGTTGCATATCGAATGGTTATAAAAAGGCTTGGTCGCTGAAGGAAACAAAACTAAAGGAACGAGTGGCCAAAACACAGATTGCAAAATCACTGTGTAGCACATAGAAGGGTCGCAAGAGTACTGCGTCGGCTACAGAAACGCCGCTAAAAGAGCGGGTCAACAAAGAACAGGTCTCAAAATCACTGTGTAGCATATGGAGAGGTCACAAGAACACCAAGTCAATGAAGGACACACCGCTAAGGAAACGGATCGCAAAAGAACAAGTCTCAAAAACACTGTTTAGCATATAGAAAGGTCATAAAAGGTCTGGTCGCTGAATGACACACCACTAAAAGAACGGGTCGCCAATGACTAAGTCTCAAAATCACTGTGTATCATATGGAAAGGTCACCAAAGACTGGGTCACGGAAGGAAATGCCGCTAAAGGAAAGGGTCGCCACAGGACAAGTCTCAAGATCGCTGTGTTGCATATGGAAAGGTAACACAAACATTGGGTCGCCGATGGACACGCCGCTAAAAGAACGGATCGCGAAAGAACAAGTCTCAAAAACCCTATGTTGCATATGGAATGGTTATAAAAAGGCTGGGTCGCTGAAGGAAACAAAACTAAAGGAACGAGTGGCCAAAACACAGATTGCAAAATCACTGTGTAGCACATAGAAGGGTCGCAAGAGTACTGCGTCGGCTACAGAAACGCCGCTAAAAGAACGAGTCAACAAAGAACAGGTCTCAAAATCACTGTGTAGCATATGGAGAGGTCACAAGAACACCAAGTCATGAAGGACACACCGCTAAGGAAACGGATCGCTGAAAGAACATGTGTCAAAAACATTGTGTAGAATATAGAAAGGTCATAAAAGGACTGGGTCGCTGAATGACACGCCACTAAAAGAAAGGGTCGCCAATAACTAAGTCTCAAAATCACTGTGTATCATATGGAAAGGTCACCAAAGACTGAGTCGCGGAAGGAAATGCCTCTAAAGGAACGAGTCGCCACATGACAAGTCTCAATAATATTGTATATGAGATGGAAATGTACCAGAAAGACTGGTTCGGTGAAGGACACGCCGCTAAAACAACGGGTCCCCAAAGGACAAGTCTCAAGAGCACTGTGTAGAATAAGGTAATTCAACCAATCTACTGTGCCTCCGAGGGGCACGCCTTTAATAGAACGGGTCGCCAAAGAGCAAGTCTCAAGAAAGCTATGCAGCATGTAGAAAGGTCACAAAAACACCGTGTCGCCGAAGTACACGCTTGTTAAAGGAAAAACTGTTGAAAGGAGAAGTCTCAAAATCACTGTGTGGTATATGGAAAGGTCACAAAAAGACTGGGTCGCCGAAGGGCACGTGGCTACAAGAACGGGTCAATAAAGGACAAGTCTTAAAAACACTGTCCAGCTTGTGGAAAGGTCACAAAAATACTGGTCGCCGAAGGACAAGTGTCAAAAACACTGTGTTGCATATGGAAATGTCACAAAAACACTGGATCGCCGAAGGACAATCCGCTAAAAGAATTGATCTCGAAAGAACAAGTCTTAAAAACCCTATGTTGCATATGGAATGGTTATAAAAAGGCTGGGCCGTTGAAGGAAACCAAACTAAAGGAACGATTGGCCAAAACACAGATTACAAAATCACTGTGTAGCATATGGAAGGGTCGCAAGAAGACTGCGTCGCCTCAAGAAATGCCGCTAAAAGAACGGGTCAACAAATAACAGGTCTCAAAATCACTGTGTAGCATATGGAGAGGTCACAAGAACACCAAGTCAATGAAGGACACATCGCTAAGGAAACGGATCGCTAAAAGAACAAGTCTCAAAAACACTGTGTAGCATATAGAAAGGTCATAAAAGGTCTGGTCGCTTAAAGACACACCACTAAAAGAACGGGTCGCCAATGACTAAGTCTCAAAATCACTGTGTATCATATGGAAAGGTCACCAAAGACTGGGTCGCGAAAGGAAATGCCGCTAAAGGAACGGGTCGCAACAGGACAAGTCTCAAAAACGCTGTGTTGCATATGGAAAGGTAACACAAACACTGGGTCGCCGATGGACACGCCGCTAAAAGAACGGATCGCGAAAGAACAAGTCTCAAAAACACTATGTTGCATATGGAATGGTTATAAAAAGGCTGGGCCGCTTAAGGAAACCAAACTAAAGGAACGAGTGGCCAAAACACAGATTGCAAAATCACTGTGGAGCATATGGAAGGGTCGCAAGAATACTGCGTCGGCTACAGAAACGCCGCTAAAAGAACGGGTCAACAAAGGACAGGTCTCAAAATCACTGTGTAGCATATGGAGAGGTCACAAGAACACCAAGTCAATGAAGGACACACCGCTAAGGAAACTGATCGCTGAAAGAACATGTCTCAAAAACACTGTGTAGAATATAGAAAGGTCATAAAAGGACTGGGTCGCTGAATGACACGCCACTAAAAGAACGGGTCGCCAATAACTAAGTCTCAAAATCACTGTGTATCATATGGAAAGGTCACCAAAGACTGAGTCGCGGAAGGAAATGCCTCTAAAGGAACGGGTCGCCACAGGACAAGTCTCAATAATATTGTATCAGATGGAAATGTACCAGAAAGACTGGTTCGGTGAAGGACACGCAGCTAAAACAACAGGTCCCCAAAGGACAAGTCTCAAGAGCACTGTGTAGAATAAGGTAATTCAACCAATCTACTGTGCCTCCGAGGGGCACGCCTTTAATAGAACGGGTCGCCAAAGAGCAAGTCTCAAGAAAGCTATGCAGCATGTAGAAAGGTCACAAAAATACTGTGTCGCCCAAGTACACGCTTGTTAAAGGGAAAACTGTTGAATGGAGAAGTCTCAAAATCACTGTGTGGTATATGGAAAGGTCACAAAAGACTGGGTCGCCGAAGGACAAGTGTCAAAAACACTGTGTGGCATATGAAAAGGTCACAAAAACACTGGAACGCCGATGAACACGCCGCTAAAAGAGAAGGTCACCAATGGATAAGTCTCAAGAGCACTGTATAGAATATGGAAAGGTTACCAAAAGACTGAGCTCCGAGGGACACGCCTTTAAAAGAACGGGTCGCCAAAGGACAAGTCTCAAGAGCACTGTGTAGAATATGGAAAGGTTACCAAACGACTGATCCTCCGAGGGACACGTATTTAAAGAACGGGTCGCCAAAGGACAAGTCTCAAGAAAACTATGCAGGATGTAGAAAGGTCACAAAAAGACTGTGTCGCCGAAATACACGCTTGTTAAAGGAAAAATTGGCCGAAGGACAAGTCTCAAAATGACAGAGTGGCATAAGGAAAGGTCACAAAAAGTCTGGGTCGCCGAAGGGCAAGTGGCTTCAAGAACGGGTCCCTAAAGGACAAGTCTGAAAAACACTGTCCAGCTTGTGGGAAGGTCACAAAAATACTGGTCGCCGAAGGGCAAGTCTCAAAAACAGTGTGTTACATATGAAAAGGTCACAAAAACACTGGAACGCCGATGGACACGCCGCTAAAAGAATTGATCGCGAAAGAACATGTATAAAAAACACTGTCCAGCTTATGAAAAGATCACAAAAATCTGATCGCCGAAACGCACGTCGCTAAAAGAACGGGTCGCCAAAGGACAAGTCTCAAAAACACTGTGTTGCATATGGAAATGTCACAAAAACACTGGATCGCCGAAGGACAATCCGCTAAAAGAATTAATCCCTAAAGAACAAGTGTCAAAAACCCTATGTTGCATATGGAATGGTTATAAAAAGGCTGGGCCGCTGAAGGAAACCAAACTAAGGGAACGAGTGGCCAAAACACAGATTGCAAAATCACTGTGTAGCATATGGAAGGGTCGCAAGAATACTGCGTCGGCTACAGAAACGCCGCTAAAAGAACGGGTCAACAAAGGACAGGTCTCAAAATCACTGTGTAGCATATGGAGAGGTCACAAGAACACCAAGTCAATGAAGGACACACCGCTAAGGAAACGGATCGGTGAAAGAACATGTGTCAAAAACACTGTGTAGAATATAGAAAGGTCATAAAAGGACTGGGTCGCTGAATGACACGCCACTAAAAGAACGGGTCGCCAATAACTAAGTCTCAAAATCACTGTGTATCATATTTAAAGGTCACCAAAGACTGAGTCGCGGAAGGAAATGCCTCTAAAGGAACGGGTCGCCACAGGACAAGTCTCAATAACATTGTATATCAGATGGAAATGTACCAGAAAGACTGGTTCGATGAAGGACACGCCGCTAAAACAACGGGTCCCCAAAGGACAAGTCTCAAGAGCACTGTGTAGAATAAGGAAATTCAACCAATCTACTGTGCCTCCGAGGGGCACGCCTTTAATAGAACGGGTCGCCAAAGAGCAAGTCTCAAGAAAGCTATACAGCATGTAGAAAGGTCACAAAAACACTGTGTCGCCGAAGTACACGCTTGTTAAAGGAAAAACTGTTGAAAGGAGAAGTCTCAAAATCACTGTGTGGTATATGGAAAGGTCACATAAAGACTGGGTCGCCGAAGGGCACGTGGCTACAAGAACGGGTCAATAAAGGACAAGTCTTAAAAACACTGTCCAGCTTGTGGAAAGGTCACAAAAATACTGGTCGCCGAAGGACAAGTGTCAAAAACACTGTGTTGCATATGGAAATGTCACAAAAACACTGGATCGCCGAAGGACAATCCGCTAAAAGAATTGATCTCGAAAGAACAAGTCTTAAAAACCCTATGTTGCATAATGAATGGTTATAAAAAGGCTGGGCCGTTGAAGGAAACCAAACTAAAGGAACGATTGGCCAAAACACAGATTACAAAATCACTGTGTAGCATATGGAAGGGTCGCAAGAAGACTGCGTCGCCTCAAGAAATGCCGCTAAAAGAACGGGTCAACAAATAACAGGTCTCAAAATCACTGTGTAGCATATGGAGAGGTCACAAGAACACCAAGTCAATGAAGGACACATCGCTAAGGAAACGGATCGCTAAAAGAACAAGTCTCAAAAACACTGTGTAGCATATAGAAAGGTCATAAAAGGTCTGGTCGCTTAAAGACACACCACTAAAAGAACGGGTCGCCAATGACTAAGTCTCAAAATCACTGTGTATCATATGGAAAGGTCACCAAAGACTGGGTCGCGAAAGGAAATGCCGCTAAAGGAACGGGTCGCAACAGGACAAGTCTCAAAAACGCTGTGTTGCATATGGAAAGGTAACACAAACACTGGGTCGCCGATGGACACGCCGCTAAAAGAACGGATCGCGAAAGAACAAGTCTCAAAAACACTATGTTGCATATGGAATGGTTATAAAAAGGCTGGGCCGCTGAAGGAAACCAAACTAAAGGAACGAGTGGCCAAAACACAGATTGCAAAATCACTGTGGAGCATATGGAAGGGTCGCAAGAATACTGCGTCGGCTACAGAAACGCCGCTAAAAGAACGGGTCAACAAAGGACAGGTCTCAAAATCACTGTGTAGCATATGGAGAGGTCACAAGAACACCAAGTCAATGAAGGACACACCGCTAAGGAAACTGATCGCTGAAAGAACATGTCTCAAAAACACTGTGTAGAATATAGAAAGGTCATAAAAGGACTGGGTCGCTGAATGACACGCCACTAAAAGAACGGGTCGCCAATAACTAAGTCTCAAAATCACTGTGTATCATATGGAAAGGTCACCAAAGACTGAGTCGCGGAAGGAAATGCCTCTAAAGGAACGGGTCGCCACAGGACAAGTCTCAATAATATTGTATCAGATGGAAATGTACCAGAAAGACTGGTTCGGTGAAGGACACGCAGCTAAAACAACAGGTCCCCAAAGGACAAGTCTCAAGAGCACTGTGTAGAATAAGGTAATTCAACCAATCTACTGTGCCTCCGAGGGGCACGCCTTTAATAGAACGGGTCGCCAAAGAGCAAGTCTCAAGAAAGCTATGCAGCATGTAGAAAGGTCACAAAAATACTGTGTCGCCCAAGTACACGCTTGTTAAAGGAAAAACTGTTGAATGGAGAAGTCTCAAAATCACTGTGTGGTATATGGAAAGGTCACAAAAGACTGGGTCGCCGAAGGACAAGTGTCAAAAACACTGTGTGGCATATGAAAAGGTCACAAAAACACTGGAACGCCGATGAACACGCCGCTAAAAGAGAAGGTCACCAATGGATGAGTCTCAAGAGCACTGTATAGAATATGGAAAGGTTACCAAAAGACTGAGCTCCGAGGGACACGCCTTTAAAAGAACGGGTCGCCAAAGGACAAGTCTCAAGAGCACTGTGTAGAATATGGAAAGGTTACCAAACGACTGATCCTCCGAGGGACACGTATTTAAAGAACGGGTCGCCAAAGGACAAGTCTCAAGAAAACTATGCAGGATGTAGAAAGGTCACAAAAAGACTGTGTCGCCGAAATACACGCTTGTTAAAGGAAAAACTGGCCGAAGGACAAGTCTCAAAATGACAGAGTGGCATAAGGAAAGGTCACAAAAAGTCTGGGTCGCCGAAGGGCAAGTGGCTTCAAGAACGGGTCCCTAAAGGACAAGTCTGAAAAACACTGTCCAGCTTGTGGGAAGGTCACAAAAATACTGGTCGCCGAAGGGCAAGTCTCAAAAACAGTGTGTTACATATGAAAAGGTCACAAAAACACTGGAACGCCGATGGACACGCCGCTAAAAGAATTGATCGCGAAAGATCAAGTCTCAAAAACGCTGTGTTGCATGTGGAAATGTTATAAAAAAACTGGGCCGCTGAAGGAAACCACGCTAAAGGAACGAATGGCTCAAATACAGATCACAAAAACAATGTGTAGCATATGGAAAGGTCGGAAAATACTGTGTCGCCGAAGGGCACGCCTCTGAAAGAACGGGTCACCAAAGGACAAGACTCAATAACACTGTATATCAAATGGAAATTTAGCAGAAAGGCTATGTAGCTGAAGGACACTAAGCTAAAAGGAAAGGTCACCAAATTACAAGTATAAAGAGAACTGTGCAGAATATGGAAAGGTTACCAAATATTGTGCCTGCGGGGGACACGCCTTGAAACTTGATAAAAAAGCCTGGGCGCTAAAGGAAACTCCGCTAAAGGAATGGGTCGCCAAAGAATAAGTCTCAAATACATTGTGTAGTATATGGAAGGGTCACAAAAAGACTGGGTCGTCGAGAGAGTCGCCGCTAAAGAACGGGTCGCCAAAGGACAAGATTCAATAACACTATCAATGATATGGAAATGTAGCAGAAAGACTGGGTCGCTGAAGGACACGCCGCATAAAGAAAAGGTCACCAAAGAATGAGTCTCAAGAGCACTGTGTAGAATATCGAAAGGCTACCAAAAGACTGAGCTCCGAGGGACACGCCTTTAAAAGAACGAGTCGCCAAAGGACAGGTCTCAAAAACACTGTCCAGCTTATGAAAAGATAAGAAAAAACTGGTCGCCGAAAGGCACGCTGCTAAAAGAACGGGTCGCCACAGGACAAGTCTCAAAAACACTGTGTTGCATATGGAAATGTCACAAAAACACAGGATCGCCGAAGGACAATCCGCTAAAAGATTTGATCGCGAAAGAACAAGTCTCAAAAACCCTATGTTGCATATGGAATGGTTATAAAAAGGCTGGGCCGCTGAAGGAAACCAAACTAAAGGAAAGATTGGCCAAAACACAGATTACAAAATCACTGTGTAGCATATGGAAGGGTCGCAAGAAGACTGCGTCGCCTCAAGAAATGCCGCTAAAAGAACGGGTCAACAAATAACAGGTCTCAAAATCACTGTGTAGCATATGGAGAGGTTACAAGAACACCAAGTCAATGAAGGACACATCGCTAAGGAAACGGATCGCTAAAAGAACAAGTCTCAAAAACACTGTGTAGCAGAAGAAAGGTCATAAAAGGTCTGGTCGCTTAAAGACACACCACTAAAAGAACGGGTCGCCAATGACTAAGTCTCAAAATCACTGTGTATCATATGGAAAGGTCACCAAAGACTGGGTCGCCGATGGACACGCCGCTAAAAGAACGGATCGCGAAAGAACAATTCTCAAAAACCCTATGTTGCATATGGAATGGTTATAAAAAGGCTGGGCCGCTGAAGGAAACCAAACTAAAGGAACGAGTGGCCAAAACACAGATTGCAAAATCACTGTGGAGCATATGGAAGGGTCGCAAGAATACTGCGTCGGCTACAGAAACGCCGCTAAAAGAACGGGTCAACAAAGGACAGGTCTCAAAATCACTGTGTAGCATATGGAGAGGTCACAAGAACACCAAGTCAATGAAGGACACACCGCTAAGGAAACTGATCGCTGAAAGAACATGTCTCAAAAACACTGTGTAGAATATAGAAAGGTCATAAAAGGACTGGGTCGCTGAATGACACGCCACTAAAAGAACGGGTCGCCAATAACTAAGTCTCAAAATCACTGTGTATCATATGGAAAGGTCACCAAAGACTGAGTCGCGGAAGGAAATGCCTCTAAAGGAACGGGTCGCCACAGGACAAGTCTCAATAATATTGTATCAGATGGAAATATACCAGAAAGACTGGTTCGGTGAAGGACACGCCGCTAAAACAACGGGTCCCCAAAGGACAAGTCTCAAGAGCACTGTGTAGAATAAGGTAATTCAACCAATCTACTGTGCCTCCGAGGGGCACGCCTTTAATAGAACGGGTCGCCAAAGAGCAAGTCTCAAGAAAGCTATGCAGCATGTAGAAAGGTCACAAAAACACTGTGTCGTCCAAGTACACGCTTGTTAAAGGAAAAACTGTTGAAAGGAGAAGTCTCAAAATCACTGTGTGGTATATGGAAAGGTCACAAAAAGACTGGGTCGCCGAAGGGCACGTGGCTACAAGAACGGGTCAATAAAGGACAATTCTTAAAAACACTGTCCAGCTTGTGGAAAGGTCACAAAAATACTGGTCGCCGAAGGACAAGTGTCAAAAACACTGTGTGGCATATGAAAAGGTCACAAAAACACTGGAACGCCGATGAACACGCCGCTAAAAGAGAAGGTCACCAAAGGATGAGTCTCAAGAGCACTGTGTAGAATATGGAAAGGTTACCAAAAGACTGAGCTCCGAGGGACACGCCTTTAAAAGAACGGGTCGCCAAAGCACAAGTCTCAAGAGCACTGTGTAGAATATGGAAAGGTTACCAAAGGACTGAGCCTCCGAGGGACACGTATTTAAAAGAACGGGTCGCCAAAGGACAAGTCTCAAGAAAACTATGCAGCATGTAGAAAGGTCACAAAAAGACTGTGTCGCCGAAATACACGCTTGTTAAAGTAAAAACTGGCCGAAGGACAAGTCTCAAAATGACTGTGTGGCATATGGAAAGGTCACAAAAAGGCTGGTTCGCCGAAGAGCACGTCGCTTCAAGATCCGGTCGCTAAAGGACAGGTCTCAAAAACACTGCCCAGCTTATGAAAATATCACAAAAAACTGGTCGCCGAAAGGCACGCCGCTAAAAGAACGGGTCGCCAAAGGACAAGTCTCAAAAACACTGTGTTGCATATGGAGAGGTCACAAGAACACCAAGTCAATGAAGGACACACCGCTATGGAAACGGATCGCTGAAAGAATAAGTCTCAAAAACACTGTGTAGAATATAGAAAGGTCATAAAAGGACTCGATCGCTGAATGACACGCCACTAAAAGAACGGGTCGCCAATAACTAAGTCTCAAAATCACTGTGTATCATATGGAAAGGTCACCAAAGACTGAGTCGCGGAAGGAAATGCCTCTAAAGGAACGGGTCGCCACAGGACAAGTCTCAATAACATTGTATATCAGATGGAAATGTACCAGAAAGACTGGTTCGATGAAGGACACGCCGCTAAAACAACGGGTCCCCAAAGGACAAGTCTCAAGAGCACTGTGTAGAATAAGGAAATTCAACCAATCTACTGTGCCTCCGAGGGGCACGCCTTTAATAGAACGGGTCGCCAAAGAGCAAGTCTCAAGAAAGCTATACAGCATGTAGAAAGGTCACAAAAACACTGTGTCGCCGAAGTACACGCTTGTTAAAGGAAAAACTGTTGAAAGGAGAAGTCTCAAAATCACTGTGTGGTATATGGAAAGGTCACAAAAAGACTGGGTCGCCGAAGGGCACGTGGCTACAAGAACGGGTCAATAAAGGACAAGTCTTAAAAACACTGTCCAGCTTGTGGAAAGGTCACAAAAATACTGGTCGCCGAAGGACAAGTGTCAAAAACACTGTGTTGCATATGGAAATGTCACAAAAACACTGGATCGCCGAAGGACAATCCGCTAAAAGAATTGATCTCGAAAGAACAAGTCTTAAAAACCCTATGTTGCATAATGAATGGTTATAAAAAGGCTGGGCCGTTGAAGGAAACCAAACTAAAGGAACGATTGGCCAAAACACAGATTACAAAATCACTGTGTAGCATATGGAAGGGTCGCAAGAAGACTGCGTCGCCTCAAGAAATGCCGCTAAAAGAACGGGTCAACAAATAACAGGTCTCAAAATCACTGTGTAGCATATGGAGAGGTCACAAGAACACCAAGTCAATGAAGGACACATCGCTAAGGAAACGGATCGCTAAAAGAACAAGTCTCAAAAACACTGTGTAGCATATAGAAAGGTCATAAAAGGTCTGGTCGCTTAAAGACACACCACTAAAAGAACGGGTCGCCAATGACTAAGTCTCAAAATCACTGTGTATCATATGGAAAGGTCACCAAAGACTGGGTCGCGAAAGGAAATGCCGCTAAAGGAACGGGTCGCAACAGGACAAGTCTCAAAAACGCTGTGTTGCATATGGAAAGGTAACACAAACACTGGGTCGCCGATGGACACGCCGCTAAAAGAACGGATCGCGAAAGAACAAGTCTCAAAAACACTATGTTGCATATGGAATGGTTATAAAAAGGCTGGGCCGCTGAAGGAAACCAAACTAAAGGAACGAGTGGCCAAAACACAGATTGCAAAATCACTGTGGAGCATATGGAAGGGTCGCAAGAATACTGCGTCGGCTACAGAAACGCCGCTAAAAGAACGGGTCAACAAAGGACAGGTCTCAAAATCACTGTGTAGCATATGGAGAGGTCACAAGAACACCAAGTCAATGAAGGACACACCGCTAAGGAAACTGATCGCTGAAAGAACATGTCTCAAAAACACTGTGTAGAATATAGAAAGGTCATAAAAGGACTGGGTCGCTGAATGACACGCCACTAAAAGAACGGGTCGCCAATAACTAAGTCTCAAAATCACTGTGTATCATATGGAAAGGTCACCAAAGACTGAGTCGCGGAAGGAAATGCCTCTAAAGGAACGGGTCGCCACAGGACAAGTCTCAATAATATTGTATCAGATGGAAATGTACCAGAAAGACTGGTTCGGTGAAGGACACGCAGCTAAAACAACAGGTCCCCAAAGGACAAGTCTCAAGAGCACTGTGTAGAATAAGGTAATTCAACCAATCTACTGTGCCTCCGAGGGGCACGCCTTTAATAGAACGGGTCGCCAAAGAGCAAGTCTCAAGAAAGCTATGCAGCATGTAGAAAGGTCACAAAAAGACTGTGTCGCCCAAGTACACGCTTGTTAAAGGAAAAACTGTTGAATGGAGAAGTCTCAAAATCACTGTGTGGTATATGGAAAGGTCACAAAAGACTGGGTCGCCGAAGGACAAGTGTCAAAAACACTGTGTGGCATATGAAAAGGTCACAAAAACACTGGAACGCCGATGAACACGCCGCTAAAAGAGAAGGTCACCAATGGATGAGTCTCAAGAGCACTGTATAGAATATGGAAAGGTTACCAAAAGACTGAGCTCCGAGGGACACGCCTTTAAAAGAACGGGTCGCCAAAGGACAAGTCTCAAGAGCACTGTGTAGAATATGGAAAGGTTACCAAACGACTGATCCTCCGAGGGACACGTATTTAAAGAACGGGTCGCCAAAGGACAAGTCTCAAGAAAACTATGCAGGATGTAGAAAGGTCAAAAAAAGACTGTGTCGCCGAAATACACGCTTGTTAAAGGAAAAACTGGCCGAAGGACAAGTCTCAAAATGACAGAGTGGCATAAGGAAAGGTCACAAAAAGTCTGGGTCGCCGAAGGGCAAGTGGCTTCAAGAACGGGTCCCTAAAGGACAAGTCTGAAAAACACTGTCCAGCTTGTGGGAAGGTCACAAAAATACTGGTCGCCGAAGGGCAAGTCTCAAAAACAGTGTGTTACATATGAAAAGGTCACAAAAACACTGGAACGCCGATGGACACGCCGCTAAAAGAATTGATCGCGAAAGATCAAGTCTCAAAAACGCTGTGTTGCATGTGGAAATGTTATAAAAAAACTGGGCCGCTGAAGGAAACCACGCTAAAGGAACGAATGGCTCAAATACAGATTACAAAAACAATGTGTAGCATATGGAAAGGTCGGAAAATACTGTGTCGCCGAAGGGCACGCCTCTGAAAGAACGGGTCACCAAAGGACAAGACTCAATAACACTGTATATCAAATGGAAATTTAGCAGAAAGGCTATGTAGCTGAAGGACACTAAGCTAAAAGGAAAGGTCACCAAAGGACAAGTATAAAGAGAACTGTGCAGAATATGGAAAGGTTACCAAATATTGTGCCTGCGGGGGACACGCCTTGAAACTTGATAAAAAAGCCTGGGCGCTAAAGGAAACTCCGCTAAAGGAATGGGTCGCCAAAGAATAAGTCTCAAATACATTGTGTAGTATATGGAAGGGTCACAAAAAGACTGGGTCGTCGAGAGAGTCGCC
This sequence comes from Lepisma saccharinum, assembly GCF_977018435.1. Classification (NCBI taxonomy): domain Eukaryota; kingdom Metazoa; phylum Arthropoda; class Insecta; order Zygentoma; family Lepismatidae; genus Lepisma; species Lepisma saccharinum. The sequence goes on along the minus strand of NC_139230.1, from coordinate 151,367 downwards.
GCTAAAGAACGGGTCGCCAAAGGACAAGATTCAATAACACTATCAATGATATGGAAATGTAGCAGAAAGACTGGGTCGCTGAAGGACACGCCGCATAAAGAAAAGGTCACCAAAGAATGAGTCTCAAGAGCACTGTGTAGAATATCGAAAGGCTACCAAAAGACTGAGCTCCGAGGGACACGCCTTTAAAAGAACGAGTCGCCAAAGGACAGGTCTCAAAAACACTGTCCAGCTTATGAAAAGATAAGAAAAAACTGGTCGCCGAAAGGCACGCTGCTAAAAGAACGGGTCGCCACAGGACAAGTCTCAAAAACACTGTGTTGCATATGGAAATGTCACAAAAACACAGGATCGCCGAAGGACAATCCGCTAAAAGATTTGATCGCGAAAGAACAAGTCTCAAAAACCCTATGTTGCATATGGAATGGTTATAAAAAGGCTGGGCCGCTGAAGGAAACCAAACTAAAGGAAAGATTGGCCAAAACACAGATTACAAAATCACTGTGTAGCATATGGAAGGGTCGCAAGAAGACTGCGTCGCCTCAAGAAATGCCGCTAAAAGAACGGGTCAACAAATAACAGGTCTCAAAATCACTGTGTAGCATATGGAGAGGTTACAAGAACACCAAGTCAATGAAGGACACATCGCTAAGGAAACGGATCGCTAAAAGAACAAGTCTCAAAAACACTGTGTAGCAGAAGAAAGGTCATAAAAGGTCTGGTCGCTTAAAGACACACCACTAAAAGAACGGGTCGCCAATGACTAAGTCTCAAAATCACTGTGTATCATATGGAAAGGTCACCAAAGACTGGGTCGCGAAAGGAAATGCCGCTAAAGGAACGGGTCGCAACAGGACAAGTCTCAAAAACGCTGTGTTGCATATGGAAAGGTAACACAAACACTGGGTCGCCGATGGACACGCCGCTAAAAGAACGGATCGCGAAAGAACAATTCTCAAAAACCCTATGTTGCATATGGAGTGGTTATAAAAAGGCTGGGCCGCTGAAGGAAACCAAACTAAAGGAACGAGTGGCCAAAACACAGATTGCAAAATCACTGTGGAGCATATGGAAGGGTCGCAAGAATACTGCGTCGGCTACAGAAACGCCGCTAAAAGAACGGGTCAACAAAGGACAGGTCTCAAAATCACTGTGTAGCATATGGAGAGGTCACAAGAACACCAAGTCAATGAAGGACACACCGCTAAGGAAACTGATCGCTGAAAGAACATGTCTCAAAAACACTGTGTAGAATATAGAAAGGTCATAAAAGGACTGGGTCGCTGAATGACACGCCACTAAAAGAACGGGTCGCCAATAACTAAGTCTCAAAATCACTGTGTATCATATGGAAAGGTCACCAAAGACTGAGTCGCGGAAGGAAATGCCTCTAAAGGAACGGGTCGCCACAGGACAAGTCTCAATAATATTGTATCAGATGGAAATATACCAGAAAGACTGGTTCGGTGAAGGACACGCCGCTAAAACAACGGGTCCCCAAAGGACAAGTCTCAAGAGCACTGTGTAGAATAAGGTAATTCAACCAATCTACTGTGCCTCCGAGGGGCACGCCTTTAATAGAACGGGTCGCCAAAGAGCAAGTCTCAAGAAAGCTATGCAGCATGTAGAAAGGTCACAAAAACACTGTGTCGTCCAAGTACACGCTTGTTAAAGGAAAAACTGTTGAAAGGAGAAGTCTCAAAATCACTGTGTGGTATATGGAAAGGTCACAAAAAGACTGGGTCGCCGAAGGGCACGTGGCTACAAGAACGGGTCAATAAAGGACAATTCTTAAAAACACTGTCCAGCTTGTGGAAAGGTCACAAAAATACTGGTCGCCGAAGGACAAGTGTCAAAAACACTGTGTGGCATATGAAAAGGTCACAAAAACACTGGAACGCCGATGAACACGCCGCTAAAAGAGAAGGTCACCAATGGATGAGTCTCAAGAGCACTGTGTAGAATATGGAAAGGTTACCAAAAGACTGAGCTCCGAGGGACACGCCTTTAAAAGAACGGGTCGCCAAAGCACAAGTCTCAAGAGCACTGTGTAGAATATGGAAAGGTTACCAAAGGACTGAGCCTCCGAGGGACACGTATTTAAAAGAACGGGTCGCCAAAGGACAAGTCTCAAGAAAACTATGCAGCATGTAGAAAGGTCACAAAAAGACTGTGTCGCCGAAATACACGCTTGTTAAAGTAAAAACTGGCCGAAGGACAAGTCTCAAAATGACTGTGTGGCATATGGAAAGGTCACAAAAAGGCTGGTTCGCCGAAGAGCACGTCGCTTCAAGATCCGGTCGCTAAAGGACAGGTCTCAAAAACACTGCCCAGCTTATGAAAATATCACAAAAAACTGGTCGCCGAAAGGCACGCCGCTAAAAGAACGGGTCGCCAAAGGACAAGTCTCAAAAACACTGTGTTGCATATGGAGAGGTCACAAGAACACCAAGTCAATGAAGGACACACCGCTATGGAAACGGATCGCTGAAAGAATAAGTCTCAAAAACACTGTGTAGAATATAGAAAGGTCATAAAAGGACTCGATCGCTGAATGACACGCCACTAAAAGAACGGGTCGCCAATAACTAAGTCTCAAAATCACTGTGTATCATATGGAAAGGTCACCAAAGACTGAGTCGCGGAAGGAAATGCCTCTAAAGGAACGGGTCGCCACAGGACAAGTCTCAATAATATTGTATCAGATGGAAATGTACCAGAAAGACTGGTTCGGTGAAGGACACGCAGCTAAAACAACAGGTCCCCAAAGGACAAGTCTCAAGAGCACTGTGTAGAATAAGGTAATTCAACCAATCTACTGTGCCTCCGAGGGGCACGCCTTTAATAGAACGGGTCGCCAAAGAGCAAGTCTCAAGAAAGCTATGCAGCATGTAGAAAGGTCACAAAAATACTGTGTCGCCCAAGTACACGCTTGTTAAAGGAAAAACTGTTGAATGGAGAAGTCTCAAAATCACTGTGTGGTATATGGAAAGGTCACAAAAGACTGGGTCGCCGAAGGACAAGTGTCAAAAACACTGTGTGGCATATGAAAAGGTCACAAAAACACTGGAACGCCGATGAACACGCCGCTAAAAGAGAAGGTCACCAATGGATGAGTCTCAAGAGCACTGTATAGAATATGGAAAGGTTACCAAAAGACTGAGCTCCGAGGGACACGCCTTTAAAAGAACGGGTCGCCAAAGGACAAGTCTCAAGAGCACTGTGTAGAATATGGAAAGGTTACCAAACGACTGATCCTCCGAGGGACACGTATTTAAAGAACGGGTCGCCAAAGGACAAGTCTCAAGAAAACTATGCAGGATGTAGAAAGGTCACAAAAAGACTGTGTCGCCGAAATACACGCTTGTTAAAGGAAAAACTGGCCGAAGGACAAGTCTCAAAATGACAGAGTGGCATAAGGAAAGGTCACAAAAAGTCTGGGTCGCCGAAGGGCAAGTGGCTTCAAGAACGGGTCCCTAAAGGACAAGTCTGAAAAACACTGTCCAGCTTGTGGGAAGGTCACAAAAATACTGGTCGCCGAAGGGCAAGTCTCAAAAACAGTGTGTTACATATGAAAAGGTCACAAAAACACTGGAACGCCGATGGACACGCCGCTAAAAGAATTGATCGCGAAAGAACATGTATAAAAAACACTGTCCAGCTTATGAAAAGATCACAAAAATCTGATCGCCGAAACGCACGTCGCTAAAAGAACGGGTCGCCAAAGGACAAGTCTCAAAAACACTGTGTTGCATATGGAAATGTCACAAAAACACTGGATCGCCGAAGGACAATCCGCTAAAAGAATTAATCCCTAAAGAACAAGTGTCAAAAACCCTATGTTGCATATGGAATGGTTATAAAAAGGCTGGGCCGCTGAAGGAAACCAAACTAAAGGAACGAGTGGCCAAAACACAGATTGCAAAATCACTGTGTAGCATATGGAAGGGTCGCAAGAATACTGCGTCGGCTACAGAAACGCCGCTAAAAGAACGGGTCAACAAAGGACAGGTCTCAAAATCACTGTGTAGCATATGGAGAGGTCACAAGAACACCAAGTCAATGAAGGACACACCGCTAAGGAAACGGATCGGTGAAAGAACATGTGTCAAAAACACTGTGTAGAATATAGAAAGGTCATAAAAGGACTGGGTCGCTGAATGACACGCCACTAAAAGAACGGGTCGCCAATAACTAAGTCTCAAAATCACTGTGTATCATATTTAAAGGTCACCAAAGACTGAGTCGCGGAAGGAAATGCCTCTAAAGGAACGGGTCGCCACAGGACAAGTCTCAATAACATTGTATATCAGATGGAAATGTACCAGAAAGACTGGTTCGATGAAGGACACGCCACTAAAACAACGGGTCCCCAAAGGACAAGTCTCAAGAGCACTGTGTAGAATAAGGAAATTCAACCAATCTACTGTGCCTCCGAGGGGCACGCCTTTAATAGAACGGGTCGCCAAAGAGCAAGTCTCAAGAAAGCTATACAGCATGTAGAAAGGTCACAAAAACACTGTGTCGCCGAAGTACACGCTTGTTAAAGGAAAAACTGTTGAAAGGAGAAGTCTCAAAATCACTGTGTGGTATATGGAAAGGTCACAAAAAGACTGGGTCGCCGAAGGGCACGTGGCTACAAGAACGGGTCAATAAAGGACAAGTCTTAAAAACACTGTCCAGCTTGTGGAAAGGTCACAAAAATACTGGTCGCCGAAGGACAAGTGTCAAAAACACTGTGTTGCATATGGAAATGTCACAAAAACACTGGATCGCCGAAGGACAATCCGCTAAAAGAATTGATCTCGAAAGAACAAGTCTTAAAAACCCTATGTTGCATAATGAATGGTTATAAAAAGGCTGGGCCGTTGAAGGAAACCAAACTAAAGGAACGATTGGCCAAAACACAGATTACAAAATCACTGTGTAGCATATGGAAGGGTCGCAAGAAGACTGCGTCGCCTCAAGAAATGCCGCTAAAAGAACGGGTCAACAAATAACAGGTCTCAAAATCACTGTGTAGCATATGGAGAGGTCACAAGAACACCAAGTCAATGAAGGACACATCGCTAAGGAAACGGATCGCTAAAAGAACAAGTCTCAAAAACACTGTGTAGCATATAGAAAGGTCATAAAAGGTCTGGTCGCTTAAAGACACACCACTAAAAGAACGGGTCGCCAATGACTAAGTCTCAAAATCACTGTGTATCATATGGAAAGGTCACCAAAGACTGGGTCGCGAAAGGAAATGCCGCTAAAGGAACGGGTCGCAACAGGACAAGTCTCAAAAACGCTGTGTTGCATATGGAAAGGTAACACAAACACTGGGTCGCCGATGGACACGCCGCTAAAAGAACGGATCGCGAAAGAACAAGTCTCAAAAACACTATGTTGCATATGGAATGGTTATAAAAAGGCTGGGCCGCTGAAGGAAACCAAACTAAAGGAACGAGTGGCCAAAACACAGATTGCAAAATCACTGTGGAGCATATGGAAGGGTCGCAAGAATACTGCGTCGGCTACAGAAACGCCGCTAAAAGAACGGGTCAACAAAGGACAGGTCTCAAAATCACTGTGTAGCATATGGAGAGGTCACAAGAACACCAAGTCAATGAAGGACACACCGCTAAGGAAACTGATCGCTGAAAGAACATGTCTCAAAAACACTGTGTAGAATATAGAAAGGTCATAAAAGGACTGGGTCGCTGAATGACACGCCACTAAAAGAACGGGTCGCCAATAACTAAGTCTCAAAATCACTGTGTATCATATGGAAAGGTCACCAAAGACTGAGTCGCGGAAGGAAATGCCTCTAAAGGAACGGGTCGCCACAGGACAAGTCTCAATAATATTGTATCAGATGGAAATGTACCAGAAAGACTGGTTCGGTGAAGGACACGCAGCTAAAACAACAGGTCCCCAAAGGACAAGTCTCAAGAGCACTGTGTAGAATAAGGTAATTCAACCAATCTACTGTGCCTCCGAGGGGCACGCCTTTAATAGAACGGGTCGCCAAAGAGCAAGTCTCAAGAAAGCTATGCAGCATGTAGAAAGGTCACAAAAATACTGTGTCGCCCCAGTACACGCTTGTTAAAGGAAAAACTGTTGAATGGAGAAGTCTCAAAATCACTGTGTGGTATATGGAAAGGTCACAAAAGACTGGGTCGCCGAAGGACAAGTGTCAAAAACACTGTGTGGCATATGAAAAGGTCACAAAAACACTGGAACGCCGATGAACACGCCGCTAAAAGAGAAGGTCACCAATGGATGAGTCTCAAGAGCACTGTATAGAATATGGAAAGGTTACCAAAAGACTGAGCTCCGAGGGACACGCCTTTAAAAGAACGGGTCGCCAAAGGACAAGTCTCAAGAGCACTGTGTAGAATATGGAAAGGTTACCAAACGACTGATCCTCCGAGGGACACGTATTTAAAGAACGGGTCGCCAAAGGACAAGTCTCAAGAAAACTATGCAGGATGTAGAAAGGTCACAAAAAGACTGTGTCGCCGAAATACACGCTTGTTAAAGGAAAAACTGGCCGAAGGACAAGTCTCAAAATGACAGAGTGGCATAAGGAAAGGTCACAAAAAGTCTGGGTCGCCGAAGGGCAAGTGGCTTCAAGAACGGGTCCCTAAAGGACAAGTCTGAAAAACACTGTCCAGCTTGTGGGAAGGTCACAAAAATACTGGTCGCCGAAGGGCAAGTCTCAAAAACAGTGTGTTACAAATGAAAAGGTCACAAAAACACTGGAACGCCGATGGACACGCCGCTAAAAGAATTGATCGCGAAAGATCAAGTCTCAAAAACGCTGTGTTGCATGTGGAAATGTTATAAAAAAACTGGGCCGCTGAAGGAAACCACGCTAAAGGAACGAATGGCTCAAATACAGATCACAAAAACAATGTGTAGCATATGGAAAGGTCGGAAAATACTGTGTCGCCGAAGGGCACGCCTCTGAAAGAACGGGTCACCAAAGGACAAGACTCAATAACACTGTATATCAAATGGAAATTTAGCAGAAAGGCTATGTAGCTGAAGGACACTAAGCTAAAAGGAAAGGTCACCAAAGGACAAGTATAAAGAGAACTGTGCAGAATATGGAAAGGTTACCAAATATTGTGCCTGCGGGGGACACGCCTTGAAACTTGATAAAAAAGCCTGGGCGCTAAAGGAAACTCCGCTAAAGGAATGGGTCGCCAAAGAATAAGTCTCAAATACATTGTGTAGTATATGGAAGGGTCACAAAAAGACTGGGTCGTCGAGAGAGTCGCCGCTAAAGAACGGGTCGCCAAAGGACAAGATTCAATAACACTATCAATGATATGGAAATGTAGCAGAAAGACTGGGTCGCTGAAGGACACGCCGCATAAAGAAAAGGTCACCAAAGAATGAGTCTCAAGAGCACTGTGTAGAATATCGAAAGGCTACCAAAAGACTGAGCTCCGAGGGACACGCCTTTAAAAGAACGAGTCGCCAAAGGACAGGTCTCAAAAACACTGTCCAGCTTATGAAAAGATAAGAAAAAACTGGTCGCCGAAAGGCACGCTGCTAAAAGAACGGGTCGCCACAGGACAAGTCTCAAAAACACTGTGTTGCATATGGAAATGTCACAAAAACACAGGATCGCCGAAGGACAATCCGCTAAAAGATTTGATCGCGAAAGAACAAGTCTCAAAAACCCTATGTTGCATATGGAATGGTTATAAAAAGGCTGGGCCGCTGAAGGAAACCAAACTAAAGGAAAGATTGGCCAAAACACAGATTACAAAATCACTGTGTAGCATATGGAAGGGTCGCAAGAAGACTGCGTCGCCTCAAGAAATGCCGCTAAAAGAACGGGTCAACAAATAACAGGTCTCAAAATCACTGTGTAGCATATGGAGAGGTTACAAGAACACCAAGTCAATGAAGGACACATCGCTAAGGAAACGGATCGCTAAAAGAACAAGTCTCAAAAACACTGTGTAGCAGAAGAAAGGTCATAAAAGGTCTGGTCGCTTAAAGACACACCACTAAAAGAACGGGTCGCCAATGAATAAGTCTCAAAATCACTGTGTATCATATGGAAAGGTCACCAAAGACTGGGTCGCGAAAGGAAATGCCGCTAAAGGAACGGGTCGCAACAGGACAAGTCTCAAAAACGCTGTGTTGCATATGGAAAGGTAACACAAACACTGGGTCGCCGATGGACACGCCGCTAAAAGAACGGATCGCGAAAGAACAATTCTCAAAAACCCTATGTTGCATATGGAATGGTTATAAAAAGGCTGGGCCGCTGAAGGAAACCAAACTAAAGGAACGAGTGGCCAAAACACAGATTGCAAAATCACTGTGGAGCATATGGAAGGGTCGCAAGAATACTGCGTCGGCTACAGAAACGCCGCTAAAAGAACGGGTCAACAAAGGACAGGTCTCAAAATCACTGTGTAGCATATGGAGAGGTCACAAGAACACCAAGTCAATGAAGGACACACCGCTAAGGAAACTGATCGCTGAAAGAACATGTCTCAAAAACACTGTGTAGAATATAGAAAGGTCATAAAAGGACTGGGTCGCTGAATGACACGCCACTAAAAGAACGGGTCGCCAATAACTAAGTCTCAAAATCACTGTGTATCATATGGAAAGGTCACCAAAGACTGAGTCGCGGAAGGAAATGCCTCTAAAGGAACGGGTCGCCACAGGACAAGTCTCAATAATATTGTATCAGATGGAAATGTACCAGAAAGACTGGTTCCGTGAAGGACACGCAGCTAAAACAACAGGTCCCCAAAGGACAAGTCTCAAGAGCACTGTGTAGAATAAGGTAATTCAACCAATCTACTGTGCCTCCGAGGGGCACGCCTTTAATAGAACGGGTCGCCAAAGAGCAAGTCTCAAGAAAGCTATGCAGCATGTAGAAAGGTCACAAAAAGACTGTGTCGCCCAAGTACACGCTTGTTAAAGGAAAAACTGTTGAATGGAGAAGTCTCAAAATCACTGTGTGGTATATGGAAAGGTCACAAAAGACTGGGTCGCCGAAGGACAAGTGTCAAAAACACTGTGTGGCATATGAAAAGGTCACAAAAACACTGGAACGCCGATGAACACGCCGCTAAAAGAGAAGGTCACCAATGGATGAGTCTCAAGAGCACTGTATAGAATATGGAAAGGTTACCAAAAGACTGAGCTCCGAGGGACACGCCTTTAAAAGAACGGGTCGCCAAAGGACAAGTCTCAAGAGCACTGTGTAGAATATGGAAAGGTTACCAAACGACTGATCCTCCGAGGGACACGTATTTAAAGAACGGGTCGCCAAAGGACAAGTCTCAAGAAAACTATGCAGGATGTAGAAAGGTCACAAAAAGACTGTGTCGCCGAAATACACGCTTGTTAAAGGAAAAACTGGCCGAAGGACAAGTCTCAAAATGACTGTGTGGCATATGGAAAGGTCACAAAAAGGCTGGTTCGCCGAAGAGCACGTCGCTTCAAGATCCGGTCGCTAAAGGACAGGTCTCAAAAACACTGCCCAGCTTATGAAAATATCACAAAAAACTGGTCGCCGAAAGGCACGCCGCTAAAAGAACGGGTCGCCAAAGGACAAGTCTCAAAAACACTGTGTTGCATATGGAGAGGTCACAAGAACACCAAGTCAATGAAGGACACACCGCTATGGAAACGGATCGCTGAAAGAATAAGTCTCAAAAACACTGTGTAGAATATAGAAAGGTCATAAAAGGACTCGATCGCTGAATGACACGCCACTAAAAGAACGGGTCGCCAATAACTAAGTCTCAAAATCACTGTGTATCAAATGGAAAGGTCACCAATGACTGAGTCGCAGAAGGAAATGCCTCTAAAGGAACGGGTCGCCACAGGACAAGTCTCAATAACATTGTATATCAGATGGAAATGTACCAGAAAGAGTGGTTCGGTGAAGGACACGCCGCTAAAACAACGGGTCCCCAATGGACAAGTCTCAAGAGCACTGTGAATAATAAGGTAATTCAACCAATCCACTGTGCCTCCGAGGGGCACGCCTTTAATAGAACGGATCTCCAAAGAGCAAGTCTCAAGAAAGCTATGCAGCATGTAGAAAGGTCACAAAAAGACTGTGTCGCCCAAGTACACGCTTGTTAAAGGAAAAACTGTTGAATGGAGAAGTCTCAAAATCACTGTGTGGTATATGGAAAGGTCACAAAAAGACTGGGTCGCCGAAGGGCACGTGGCTACAAGAACGGGTCAATAAAGGACAAGTCTTAAAAACACTGTCCAGCTTGTGGAAAGGTCACAAAAATACTGGTCGCCGAAGGACAAGTGTCAAAAACACTGTGTGGCATATGAAAAGGTCACAAAAACACTGGAACGCCGATGAACACGCCGCTAAAAGTGACGGTCACCAATGGATGAGTCTCAAGAGCACTGTGTAGAATATGTAAAGGTTACCAAAAGACTGAGCTCCGAGGGACACGCCTTTAAAAGAACGGGTCGCCAAAGGACAAGTCTCAAGAGCACTGTGTAGAATATGGAAAGGTTACCAAACGACTGATCCTCCGAGGGACACGTATTTAAAGAACGGGTCGCCAAAGGACAAGTCTCAGGAAAACTATGCAGCATGTAGAAAGGTCACAAAAAGACTGTGTCGCCGAAATACACGCTTGTTAAAGGAAAAACTGGCCGAAGGAGAAGTCTCAAAATGACAGAGTGGCATAAGGAAAGGTCACAAAAAGTCTGGGTCGCCGAAGGGCAAGTGGCTTCAAGAACGGGTCCCTAAAGGACAAGTCTGAAAAACACTGTCCAGCTTGTGGGAAGGTCACAAAAATACTGGTCGCCGAAGGGCAAGTCTCAAAAACAGTGTGTTACATATGAAAAGGTCACAAAAACACTGGAACGCCGATGGACACGCCGCTAAAAGAATTGATCGCGAAAGATCAAGTCTCAAAAACGCTGTGTTGCATGTGGAAATGTTATAAAAAGGCTGGGCCGCTGAAGGAAACCACGCTAAAGGAACGAATGGCCCAAATACAGATTACAAAAACAATGTGTAGCATATGGAAAGGTCGGAAAATACTGTGTCGCCGAAGGGCACGCCTCTGAAAGAACGGGTCACCAAAGGACAAGACTCAATAACACTGTATATCAAATGGAAATTTAGCAGAAAGGCTATGTAGCTGAAGGACACTAAGCTAAAAGGAAAGGTCACCAAAGGACAAGTATAAAGAGAACTGTGCAGAATATGGAAAGGTTACCAAATACTGTGCCTGCGGGGGACACGCCTTGAAACTTGATAAAAAAGCCTGGGCGCTAAAGGAAACTCCGCTAAAGGAATGGGTCGCCAAAGAATAAGTCTCAAATACATTGTGTAGTATATGGAAGGGTCACAAAAAGCCTGGGTCGTCGAGAGAGTTGCCGCTAAAGAACGGGTCGCCAAAGGACAAGATTCAATAACACTATCAATGATATGGAAATGTAGCAGAAAGACTGGGTCGCTGAAGGACACGCCGCATAAAGAAAAGGTCACCAAAGGATGAGTCTCAAGAGCACTGTGTAGAATATGGAAAGGTTACCAAAAGACTGAGCTCCGAGGGACACGCCTTTAAAAGAACGAGTCGCCAAAGGACAGGTCTCAAAAACACTGTCCAGCTTATGAAAAGATAAGAAAAAACTGGTCGCCGAAAGGCACGCCGCTAAAAGAACGGGTCGCCACAGGACAAGTCTCAAAAACACTGTGTTGCATATGGAAATGTCACAAAAACACTGGATCGCCGAAGGACAATCCGCTAAAAGATTTGATCGCGAAAGAACAAGTCTCAAAAACCCTATGTTGCATATGGAATGGTTATAAAAAGGCTGGGCCGCTGAAGGAAACCAAACTAAAGGAACGAGTGGCCAAAACACAGTTTGCAAAATCACTGTGGAGCATATGGAAGGGTCGCAAGAATACTGCGTCGGCTACAGAAACGCCGCTAAAAGAACGGGTCAACAAAGGACAGGTCTCAAAAACACTGTGTTGCACATGGAAATGTCACAAAAACACTGGATCGCCGAAGGACAATCCGCTAAAAGAATTAATCCCTAAAGAACAAGTGTCAAAAACCCTATGTTGCATATGGAATGGTTATAAAAAGGCTGGGCCGGTGAAGGAAACCAAACTAAAGGAACGAGTGGCCAAAACACAGATTGCAAAATCACTGTGTAGGATATGGAAGGGTCGCAAGAATACTGCGTCGGCTACAGAAACGCCGCTAAAAGAACGGGTCAACAAAGGACAGGTCTCAAAATCACTGTGTAGCATATGGAGAGGTCACAAGAACACCAAGTCAATGAAGGACACACCGCTAAGGAAACTGATCGCTGAAAGAACATGTCTCAAAAACACTGTGTAGAATATAGAAAGGTCATAAAAGGACTGGGTCGCTGAATGACACGCCACTAAAAGAACGGGTTGCCAATAACTAAGTCTCAAAATCACTGTGTATCATATGGAAAGGTCACCAAAGACTGAGTCGCGGAAGGAAATGCCTCTAAAGGAACGGGTCGCCACAGGACAAGTCTCAATAATATTGTATCAGATGGAAATATACCAGAAAGACTGGTTCGGTGAAGGACACGCCGCTAAAACAACGGGTCCCCAAAGGACAAGTCTCAAGAGCACTGTGTAGAATAAGGTAATTCAACCAATCTACTGTGCCTCCGAGGGGCACGCCTTTAATAGAACGGGTCGCCAAAGAGCAAGTCTCAAGAAAGCTATGCAGCATGTAGAAAGGTCACAAAAACACTGTGTCGTCCAAGTACACGCTTGTTAAAGGAAAAACTGTTGAAAGGAGAAGTCTCAAAATCACTGTGTGGTATATGGAAAGGTCACAAAAAGACTGGGTCGCCGAAGGGCACGTGGCTACAAGAACGGGTCAATAAAGGACAATTCTTAAAAACACTGTCCAGCTTGTGGAAAGGTCACAAAAATACTGGTCGCCGAAGGACAAGTGTCAAAAACACTGTGTGGCATATGAAAAGGTCACAAAAACACTGGAACGCCGATGAACACGCCGCTAAGAGAGAAGGTCACCAATGGATGAGTCTCAAGAGCACTGTGTAGAATATGGAAAGGTTACCAAAAGACTGAGCTCCGAGGGACACGCCTTTAAAAGAACGGGTCGCCAAAGCACAAGTCTCAAGAGCACTGTGTAGAATATGGAAAGGTTACCAAAGGACTGAGCCTCCGAGGGACACGTATTTAAAAGAACGGGTCGCCAAAGGACAAGTCTCAAGAAAACTATGCAGCATGTAGAAAGGTCACAAAAAGACTGTGTCGCCGAAATACACGCTTGTTAAAGTAAAAACTGGCCGAAGGACAAGTCTCAAAATGACTGTGTGGCATATGGAAAGGTCACAAAAAGGCTGGTTCGCCGAAGGACACGTCGCTTCAAGATCCGGTCGCTAAAGGACAGGTCTCAAAAACACTGCCCAGCTTATGAAAATATCACAAAAAACTGGTCGCCGAAAGGCACGCCGCTAAAAGAACGGTTCGCCAAAGGACAAGTCTCAAAAACACTGTGTTGCATATGGAGAGGTCACAAGAACACCAAGTCAATGAAGGACACACCGCTATGGAAACGGATCGCTGAAAGATAAGTCTCAAAAACACTGTGTAGAATATAGAAAGGTCATAAAAGGACTCGATCGCTGAATGACACGCCACTAAAAGAACGGGTCGCCAATAACTAAGTCTCAAAATCACTGTGTATCATTTGGAAAGGTCACCAAAGACTGAGTCGCGGAAGGAAATGCCTCTAAAGGAACGGGTCGCCACAGGACAAGTCTCAATAACATTGTATATCAGATGGAAATGTACCAGAAAGAGTGGTTCGGTGAAGGACACGCCGCTAAAACAACGGGTCCCCAATGGACAAGTCTCAAGAGCACTGTGAAGAATAAGGTAATTCAACCAATCTACTGTGCCTCCGAGGGGCACGCCTTTAATAGAACGGATCGCCAAAGAGCAAGTCTCAAGAAAGCTATGCAGCATGTAGAAAGGTCACAAAAAGACTGTGTCGCCCAAGTACACGCTTGTTAAAGGAAAAACTGTTGAATGGAGAAGTCTCAAAATCACTGTGTGGTATATGGAAAGGTCACAAAAAGACTGGGTCGCCGAAGGGCACGTGGCTACAAGAACGGGTCAATAAAGGACAAGTCTTAAAAACACTGTCCAGCTTCTGGAAAGGTCACAAAAATACTGGTCGCCGAAGGACAAGTGTCAAAAACACTGTGTGGCATATGAAAAGGTCACAAAAACACTGGAACGCCGATGTACACGCCGCTAAAAGAGAAGTTCACCAATGGATGAGTCTCAAGAGCACTGTGTAGAATATGGAAAGGTTACCAAAAGACTGAGCTCCGAGGGACACGCCTTTAAAAGAACGGGTCGCCAAAGGACAAGTCTCAAGAGCACTGTGTAGAATATGGAAAGGTTACCAAACGACTGATCCTCCGAGGGACACGTATTTAAAGAACGGGTCGCCAAAGGACAAGTCTCAAGAAAACTATGCAGCATGTAGAAAGGTCACAAAAAGACTGTGTCGCCGAAATACACGCTTGTTAAAGGAAAAACTGGCCGAAGGAGAAGTCTCAAAATGACAGAGTGGCATAAGGAAAGGTCACAAAAAGTCTGGGTCGCCGAAGGGCAAGTGGCTTCAAGAACGGGTCCCTAAAGGACAAGTCTGAAAAACACTGTCCAGCTTGTGGGAAGGTCACAAAAATACTGGTCGCCGAAGGGCAAGTCTCAAAAACAGTGTGTTACATATGAAAAGGTCACAAAAACACTGGAACGCCGATGGACACGCCGCTAAAAGAATTGATCGCGAAAGATCAAGTCTCAAAAACGCTGTGTTGCATGTGGAAATGTTATAAAAAGGCTGGGCCGCTGAAGGAAACCACGCTAAAGGAACGAATGGCCCAAATACAGATTACAAAAACAATGTGTAGCATATGGAAAGGTCGGAAAATACTGTGTCGCCGAAGGGCACGCCTCTGAAAGAACGGGTCACCAAAGGACAAGACTCAATAACACTGTATATCAAATGGAAATTTAGCAGAAAGGCTATGTAGCTGAAGGACACTCCGCTAAAAGGAAAGGTCACCAAAGGACAAGTATAAAGAGAACTGTGCAGAATATGGAAAGGTTACCAAATATTGTGCCTGCGGGGGACACGCCTTGAAACTTGATAAAAAAGCCTGGGCGCTAAAGGAAACGCCGCTAAAGGAATGGGTCGCCAAAGAATAAGTCTCAAATACATTGTGTAGTATATGGAAGGGTCATAAAAAGCCTGGGTCGTCGAGAGAGTCGCCGCTAAAGAACGGGTCGCCAAAGGACAAGATTCAATAACACTATCAATGATATGGAAATGTAGCAGAAAGACTGGGTCGCTGAAGGACACGCCGCATAAAGAAAAGGTCACCAAAGGATGAGTCTCAAGAGCACTGTGTAGAATATGGAAAGGTTACCAAAAGACTGAGCTCCGAGGGACACGCCTTTAAAAGAACGAGTCGCCAAAGGACAGGTCTCAAAAACACTGTCCAGCTTATGAAAAGATAAGAAAAAACTGGTCGCCGAAAGGCACGCCGCTAAAAGAACGGGTCGCCACAGGACAAGTCTCAAAAACACTGTGTTGCATATGGAAATGTCACAAAAACACTGGATCGCCGAAGGACAATCCGCTAAAAGATTTGATCGCGAAAGAACAAGTCTCAAAAACCCTATGTTGCATATGGAATGGTTATAAAAAGGCTGGGCCGCTGAAGGAAACCAAACTAAAGGAACGAGTGGCCAAAACACAGTTTGCAAAATCACTGTGGAGGATATGGAACGGTCGCAAGAATACTGCGTCTGCTACAGAAACGCCGCTAAAAGAACGGGTCAACAAAGGACAGGTCTCACAATCACTGTGTAGCATATGGAGAGGTCACAAGAACACCAAGTCAATGAAGGACACACCGCTAAGGAAACTGATCGCTGAAAGAACATGTCTCAAAAACACTGTGTAGAATATAGAAAGGTCATAAAAGGACTGGGTCGCTGAATGACACGCTACTAAAAGAACGGATCGCCAATGATTAAGTCTCAAAATCACAGTGTATCATATGGAAAGGTCACCAAAGACTGGGTCGAGGAAGGAAATGCCGCTAAAGCAACGGGTCGCCACAGGACAAGTCTCAAAAACGCTGTGTTGCATATGGAAAGGTAAAACAAACACTGGGTCGCCGAAGGACACGCCGCTAAAAGAACGGATGGCGAAAGAACATGTATAAAAAACACTGTCCAGCTTATGAAAAGATCACAAAAATCTGATCGCCGAAACGCACGTCGCTAAAAGAACGGGTCGCCAAAGGGCAAGTCTCAAAAACACTGTGTTGCATATGGAAATGTCACAAAAACACTGGATCGCCGAAGGACAATCCGCTAAAAGAATTAATCCCTAAAGAACAAGTGTCAAAAACCCTATGTTGCATATGGAATGGTTATAAAAAGGCTGGGCCGCTGAAGGAAACCAAACTAAAGGAACGAGTGGCCAAAACACAGATTGCAAAATCACTGTGTAGCATATAGAAGGGTCGCAAGAATACTGCGTCGGCTACAGAAACGCCGCTAAAAGAACGGGTCAACAAAGGACAGGTCTCAAAATCACTGTGTAGCATATGGAGAGGTCACAAGAACACCAAGTCAATGAAGGACACACCGCTAAGGAAACGGATCGCTGAAAGAACATGTGTCAAAAACACTGTGTAGAATATAGAAAGGTCATAAAAGGACTGGGTCGCTGAATGACACGCCACTAAAAGAACGGGTCGCCAATAACTAAGTCTCAAAATCACTGTGTATCATATTTAAAGGTCACCAAAGACTGAGTCGCGGAAGGAAATGCCTCTAAAGGAACGGGTCGCCACAGGACAAGTCTCAATAACATTGTATATCAGATGGAAATGTACCAGAAAGACTGGTTCGATGAAGGACCCGCCGCTAAAACAACGGGTCCCCAAAGGACAAGTCTCAAGAGCACTGTGTAGAATAAGGAAATTCAACCAATCTACTGTGCCTCCGAAAGGCACGCCTTTAATAGAACGGGTCGCCAAAGAGCAAGTCTCAAGAAAGCTATGCAGCATGTAGAAAGGTCACAAAAACACTGTGTCGCCGAAGTACACGCTTGTTAAAGGAAAAACTGTTGAAAGGAGAAGTCTCAAAATCACTGTGTGGTATATGGAAAGGTCACAAAAAGACTGGGTCGCCGAAGGGCACGTGGCTACAAGAACGGATCAATAAAGGACAAGTCTTAAAAACACTGTCCAGCTTGTGGAAAGGTCACAAAAATACTGGTCGCCGAAGGACAAGTGTCAAAAACACTGTGTTGCATATGGAAATGTCACAAAAACACTGGATCGCCGAAGGACAATCCGCTAAAAGAATTTTCTCGAAAGAACAAGTCTTAAAAACCCTATGTTGCGTATGGAATGGTTATAAAAAGGCTGGGCCGTTGAAGGAAACCAAACTAAAGGAACGATTGGCCAAAACACAGATTACAAAATCACTGTGTAGCATATGGAAGGGTCGCAAGAAATGCCGCTAAAAGAACGGGTCAACAAATAACAGGTTTCAAAATCACTGTGTAGCATATGGAGAGGTCACAAGAACACCAAGTCAATGAAGGACACATCGCTAAGGAAACGGATCGCTAAAAGAACAAGTCTCAAAAACACTGTGTAGCATATAGAAAGGTCATAAAAGGTCTGGTCGCTTAAACACACACCACTAAAAGAACGGGTCGCCAATGACTAAGTCTCAAAATCACTGTGTATCATATGGAAAGGTCACCAAAGACTGGGTCGCGAAAGGAAATGCCGCAAAAGGAACGGGTCGTATGACGAGACTAGGTATTGGACCATCCCGTCCAGCAACGCACGGTGACGCAGCATTGTGATTGCTCTCGAGAGATTATACCTTTATATTTCCAAGTTACAACAAAAAAAAAAATCAACGTCCAAAAATAAAACAAAGGTTGACCAACCGGCAAAAAAGGATCAGTCCGGCTAATGAATTTAGCTCACCCCTAGCCCTTACCTTTAACTTAAATTCCAGCTGGTTTTTAGAAGGAAAAACAAAACATCTAATCTATGCTGATAAATTAAATTCGTAAACTCAACTACGTTCAACTGTTTCACTTAACCGGGGGGGGGAAATATGCTAGTTTTCAGTACACCCCAACCCAGAACTGCAGACTCGATCATAAAACAAAAACTTTTACTGAAATGGAAGTTCGGCTTATTGCCTTGGGAGACCAGAGCTTGATAAACCTTCCCATCCTGAAAGAAATATTATGATTAACATGATATTAATTAAATTACACTAAAGCATGCATGGATACAAATCTTTGATTCGGAGTCAGAAATATTGGTTCGACGATAACTATTTATTTTCACAAGAACGTAAACAAACTTGTATTTGACAATACGTATTCTTCTCATTTACCATGTGCCAAGTACACAATACTACACATCCTACCAGAATATTACAAAGGTTTCATGTACTGGCATTGTATTCTCAAAAAGATATCAAAACTGAATCGTACATCAAAAGTTTTTCCGTAAAGACAAACGTCCGAGACCAATAACAATCTTTACGACTGATAATAAATCCTACAACGGTTATTATTACCTTTTGTTCAACATGGCTGCCTAGGACGCCAATTTACCCGCCGAAACTAAACACCACGATAACACACGAATTATGGCCATAATTTTGACACTCGGATGCTAGCATTAATTTATGTGCGAAAGAACTCTTGTGTAGTTTACGATCCTTCCGGTTCACATAACTGCGATGCAAGAAAAGACGGCAGATTATTACTTACAGGACAGCTGACATCGGGGAAAATTTCCATGACCTTTAACTTCAAATATCCATTCATAGACACCATGGACAGTAACTGCTCAACGGAGTTTTTGAAGAACAGTCCTTCACAAACAATTTAAGGCAAATGGATTCACCTATCAGCTCCAATTAGGTTAGATTTCCATTGAAACTTATCACAATTTCTTTTACATTCACCAAGGCTTCTTCCTTCTCCAGGACCGAGTCCTTTTTTTTTTTAACTGTTCCCTCGAGTCGATTACTCCTATCCCCCCGCTTATGCACCAGGAACGGGTTCGATGACCCGTTCCTCAGACCAGTTCACTTTTATTGCGCCGTCTTCCGGCGTTGACGAAAGTTTCCTTTGTTGCAATGCCAAAACGCAAGTTACTAATTGTGATAACTTTGTAAATGTTTATAGGCTAATCTAATTTAAAAAATATTATTTTTTGTTGTATACACAATCCAATCTTATATTTTTATCGCTTATACAAACATTCGTGTTAATTTTGAATTAGAGTACATTGATGCCATCTATTGACAACTCTTTGCATTAATCTTCAGTTCAAGGTAAATTTAACCCTCAAATGCCATCTATCGGCAATTTCGGCACAATCTGCCTAATTTACTTTACAATTGTCACAGTTATGACAGATATTGTCATAGTTGGCGCCCAACTAAAGGCCGAACCCATCTAAACAATTCTTAGAATAGATTAATATTCAACCGAACATAGAACATTTACTCTCATAATCACCAAGAATCAACAACACCATTTACAACATCATACTATTTACAACAAGAACACTATATGAATTTCACAGGATGGGAATACTCATGTCGCCCTGGTCACCACTTGATTGCAAATTTCATCAGGTATTGAGTGAGTGTATGACCCATCAGTCGCGTGCTGTCCCGCCGCAAAACCTTGCTCACTTGGCTCCCCAGCCCGCCGCAGGCAAGATTCCACTTGGACTACCAAGACATTTATTACCTGATATTTCAAATCCGGACAAAACTGGGCATCAACATTCTAAGTAATCCCTCATTATTATTATTATTTTTTTTTAATAATACATGCCAAACCCACAAATGAATAGCTTGCTCTGCAATTTGTCTAACTCTCCTAACTTCACAACTCTAATTATCGTTAGTAATTGTGGTTCCCAACTAGCATACTCCGGTCCACCGCTGAATCCCTCCTACTTGGCCATATTGGCCCGCCGCAGGTGATCATCTACTTGACCTATATGCGTCATTTCTGAACCAAGATATCAAAACTCTTGATTTGTATAAGCAGGCTCACTCACACATCGAACGTGTGAGTCAAGTTCCTGCAACCTTTCATCAATCACACCTGAGTAAAGCACATTGACCCCCTTTACCTTTGACAACCATTGTTTCATTTTCTCCTGAGAACACAACCATAGTTTCACATTTTCGATGGATTGATTTTCTAATGAATCCCCCTTGATACAATCTACTAATTTCAACGTGGAATCCTTAAAGTTCTCTACACAGAGATAAGGTCCATAGTACAAATTACAATATTTTTTAATGATTTTGTCACTCAAATTCCCAGGAGCATGATTTTTTACAAATACCAAGTCTCCCAGCTTGATACTACATCTTTTAGCTGACTTTAAATTTATTTTCTCTAATCGGCCTTTTCTTGATTCCTTACTCTTTAAATCCGCCATAACCAATTTAGAATTCCAAGAAATATTGTTCATACCCAACCCTACGGGACCAAAATCAATGAAGTTTCTTTCCAAATTTAAGCGTAACTCACTAGGAGTGAAACCGGTTTGAGAAGATATGGAATTATTCAACAGGTGCAGAGCATCCTGTATATAATCTGGCCACCTTGAGTGATTCGAGGAGCACAAAACCCTCATTAAACGATTAAGCTCTTCGTGATACCTCTCGACCATGTTAGAACTTGGATGGTAGGTAGGGACATAAGTTACATCAATTCCCCACCTTTTCATGGACTCCTGAAACATCTTAGATTTAAATTGGGGCCCATTATCTGTGACAACCCGTCGAGGGACTCCCAAGTGAATGAAATAATTTTTTTTCAACTTGTTAAGTATCATCTTCGAATTACTATTTGATATTGGATAAGCCACGAGAAATCTGGAAGCTGAATCCAGGACGGTAAACAGAAACCTTTCTCTTTTCGGCCCTAAGGCGAAAGGTCCTTGCAAATCAAGGAATAACACATGACCAGGTTTATCTGTGTTATGTGATTTCGCAACGAATTTAGAAGGATGCTTATTGGGTTTTGTACGCTGGCAAATCTCACAATCCTTAACAAAAGACTTGATATCTGACTTCATTCCTTTCCAGAAAAACAACCTATAGACTTCTGCCAAGGTTTTTGCCACCCCAAAGTGTCCCGCATCATCATGACAACTTATGAGTATTTTCCCAATTAAGATAACCGGTATACATATTCTGAGCTTCTTATGATCATGGTAATCTCGTATGTATAATATTTCATCCAACAAGCAATAGGTTTGATCCCAAGTTCTGGAACGAGGATTGACCCCTGAACCATTTCCTTCCAGGTAATCTATTATTTCCTTGAGTTGAGAGTCCTCACGCTGGGACTTAATAATTTCCTCTTTGGAAATAACTATTTTTCCTGGAAACAACGCCTGATTTTGATTTATTCGAAATACAGAGTTTGAAATATCCGGAAAGGTACGACTGAGCAAGTCCGCTAATTTGTTATCAGAACCCTTACAGTATCGTACTTCGAAAGAATACTGCTGGAGTTGCATAAACCATCTAGTGAGTCTAGCATTCCACGTGTGGGCGGACTCCAACCAGGTGAGTGACTTATGATCTGATATTACCACAAAATGCCTTCCTCGAAGAAAGGATGAAAATTTGTCAATAGTGAAAAGAATTGCCAAGACCTCTAATTCCGTGGACGTATACGACTTTTCATATGATTTCAGTAACTGGCTGACATAACCTAAATGTTGTATCTCACCCTCATTGATCTGATAACAAAATCCGGCAACTCCAATTAAGGAGGCATCCGTTTGCACAAAGAAATCTTTATTGAAATCAGGATAGTTTAAAGTGACTTCCTGAACTACCAATTCTTTTAACCGTTCAAAAGCTCGCTCAGCATCTATGGTCCATTGCCATTTCGTTTTATGTTTCAAAAGGTCATATAAAGGGTGCGCAATCATGGCATAATTATGTATGTACTTGCTCAACCAGTTAAAGCATCCCAAGATCTTTTGCAACTGCTTAATATTATAAGGCACAGGTAAATTTACTATACTTTGCACGTAAGCGGGGTCTTTCTGATAACCGTTTGTGGTAATTATGTGACCTAGGAACTTCAACTCCTGAACACAAAATTTACACTTTTCGAGCTTCAAAGTAAAACCAGCTTCCTTCAATCTCGAAAGCACTAATCTGACGTGTTCTATATGCGAATCCAAATCCTTTGACTTTATAATTATGTCATCTACATAGATTAAAGTGAACTCGTGAAACATACCAAGAACTCGATTCATTACATCCACAAATACTGCAGTGCCATTAATTGAACCGAAAACTACACGTTTAAACTGGTATTGTACACCGTCAAAAGAGAAGGCTGTATACTTTCGGCTGTTCGGGTGCAAGGGCACCTGCCAGTATGCATTCCCTAAATCTAAGGATGTCAAGTATTTACAGTCCTGAAAGGATGATAACAAATCATTTATTTTCAAAGGAGAGATCTGCTTCAATTTTACGTGTTTATTGATTTTCTTCAAATCTACGCAAAGACGAATCCCGCCATTTGGCTTCGGTACCACCAACAAAGGAGCATGGTATTCCGAATTAGATCGCTCTATCACATCCCATTGCAACATCAAATCAATTTGTTCCTTCACTTTCTAACGGTAAGCGTAGGGTATAGGGTAATTTTTCTTGACTATGGGACTATCAGTATTTAGCTCCATTTCATGTATATACTCTTTGCATAATCCGGGTTTATCAGAAAATACACCATCGTACTCTTTGAGCATATCAATTAGTCGAGACTTTTGTTCTATTGATAACTCAACTGATTCCTCAAACTTTACTTCGAAGAGAGACCTATTATTTACCCTAACGTTTTTACATTCAGACACCTGCACACTTTTGACAAGTCTAGGTTCCTTCAGGTCACTCACTTCCTCCAATGGAGTGAATTTTAAAAAGACTCTGCCATTACGGGTCTGATAGAACAACGCTTCCGAATCAAAATTCAATTCACCCTGAACATTGTATATCACATCCAATCCCAAAATGATAGGAACGCTCAATTTTTTCACTACAAGAAACTGTACATAAATGTCATAACCTCCCAAATTTACCATTACTTTAACTATTCCTTCAACTGACTTAGTTTTCGTACCAGAATAATCCGACAATTTAACATTTGATGCTGGAACCAACCTAGGTCTAGAAATGAGTGAGGAGAGACCTTTCCATACATCTAGTGACATCAGACTCGTTTCTGCGCCCGAGTCACATAAGGCAGTCAATTTCTGATCTAAAATTGTAATTTGAATTAAAGCCGAAAGGCGGTTATTATTATTTTGTACATTAATAGGTATTAACTGTTTATCAAATTCATCCAACTCCCCGTCTCCCGAATCATCTTCCATATTTACAAATAGTATGACAGGTCGTGTTACTTCACTCTCCCCCCCTGCCCTTTGTGGAGAGTGTACTGGCCGTTTCCCGTCCGTCCATTACCTATATCATTCTCGTTGAAATTTGGAGAAGAATGAACCTCAGCTTCCACTTGACAAGTTTCCCTCATTGAAGTGTGACCTAACGGTTCACCCAACACTCCCAAGGATCTCAAAAAGTTTAACATGACCGACATTCCCTCCCTGGTCCAATGAACTTTGTCTACTCTACCACGAGACGGATGTCCAATGAATTCTTCAAACAACTCAAGTTTAATGCGATCACTGTCATCAAAAAACAATGGAGAAATATTAAATACTTTTACATTAATACCATTATGTAATGACATAATGAAGTCATTGACTTCTTCCCAATTCCGCCACGCAGTGGAACCCTTTGAAGACATCAGTTTTGGAATAGGTGGCAATGTTAACAGATTTATATCCTTCGTCCTGCTAGACAGTTCTTTGACTGTTTCCACCAACCCCCCTTTTATTTCTTCCACTGATCGATATCTAAGTAAATCATTAGATCCAATCATAACGAGAACAGAATCAGCAAGTCTTTGACATGACCTTAGTCTTTCATTCAACTGATCAATTGTTTGTCCACTCACCGATAGACCAATGTGCCTATTGCCATCTGCATCAAATGAAACTGGGTAACCTGCAAAATTTTGAGCAACCCTCACA
Organism: Lepisma saccharinum; assembly: GCF_977018435.1. Lineage (NCBI taxonomy): Eukaryota > Metazoa > Arthropoda > Insecta > Zygentoma > Lepismatidae > Lepisma > Lepisma saccharinum. Next base: position 127,106 of record NC_139230.1, on the reverse strand, counting down.
AACATACTGTCACCTACGAGCTGTCTACCTTCAAAGATGGGGATATTTCTACCCATATTTTGATTACCTGCCCGCGGTGTATAACCATTGAAGCGATTATTAGGAGGATTCATCTTGACCCCACTCACATCACCTCCCGCGATGCGAGTTCCAACTCGTTTCCCGAAACAGACTCTCTAGCTGAAAACGACGTAGCCTGAACTCGTCTCTTACTACGCGGACTGACCTGAGGCTTCATCACGTTTCCAGACGAAGATGTATTAGCATCTTTCAGATTCATTCTACCTGTGGTATCCTTCGCTTGAGATACCACAGAGACTCTACCCAAAGTTTCACGGCCATTTTTGCTCATTTGAGTGTAACCCTGTTCCTTCTTAGTTCCCAGATCCCTCAAAGACGCATAGCTTTCAATGGCATGAAGTGCTTCTGAAAAAGTGGAAACATCCTGCATGACGAAGTGTTCCTTTAGTTTGTAAGGCAACAAAGTACCCAACTGGGCTACTAGATGAGACTCTTCCAAGTTGGGTTGTATAGATTTCAACAACTTGAAATTTTTTGAGAAAAATTGGAGGACGCTTTCCTCTACTGACTTATTGTAAGGCGAATTAAGTATTCTAGTAAGGCAAGAGCTGCGCCATCTAGAATTCTCATAATGTGAAAGAAACCCCTGTTTGAATTCCACATAAGAACAAATCTTACCCTTATTTTCTCCGTACCATACTTTTGCGCTGTCAACCAACAACTTAGGTACATAGTTGAGGTACTGGTTCTCATGAATCCCATATAAATCTAAGAGTTCCTCAGTTTTCTCCAAGAACTGAGACGGTGTCACTTCAGAAATTATCCCATTAAATTTCGGAAATTTTAATAAGTCCTGCGGTTTAATGTGTACGCTGTTCGGACGCAACACTGGATGTGTTCCCCCACCCTCAGCCAGTACACTGCCCTGTCGGTCTAGACCAGTTTCCTCTTTAGAGATCACATTACCCTCGTTCAACAACAATTTCTTGTGTCGCGTTTTCAAGTAACTTTTCTTGTTTCTTTTACTGTCAAAGTCTTTGTAGACATCTTCCTTACACGACGTTCCAGAACTCGCGTAACCATTTTTAACCTTTACATAACTACCGACACCAATACGTGAAACGCTTTCTAAATCGGAGTCATCTGTAGCAGTAGCTTTATTAGCAAACTTCTTGTTCAAACCTCTAGTTTCCCCTTCCAACAATCTATTATCCGCGGTGTAACTCGATTCCTTATTTGTACTATCTACACACCTGTTGTCCCACCGGGTAACAACTTCATTCAATTTACTCATCGTCCCTTCTATTGACCTCAAAGTAGATATTACGACAAGAGGAAGTGCAACCTCTTTTGACAAGTCTTCCTCTTTATAAGATCTTTGGTCATTCCCAACTGCAAAGTCAACCAAATTCCTTTCCCTTTTTACACAGCTATCCACCATTGGAATGCCATTAACATTTTTTGCGACATAGTCGTGATGGGTAAAATTAGTTAAACCTTTGTTTTCTGCGACTACACACATTTTTTGGGCGACCTCCTGCCTCAAGGTTTGGATTTCCAGAGCATTGTCTAATTTGAGCTGCTCAATGTTTTCACGAACACCCTGTACCTCCCCTTCCAACTTATTTAGCAAGGAGTCATATTTCTTTTCCACCCCTTCTGCTCTGGTAATGCACTCAATACGGTATTGAGCCACGCATCTTTTAATTTCTTCATTCCCCTGTCTGACTTCAAGGATGCTTTTATCGGTTTCAACCTTGAACTGACACAATTTGGTCTCCAAGTTGATAACCATATCCTTAGTTGAAGCGAGCTCACTTTTGAGAGTTTCATTACTCTCCTTGAGTTCCTCTTTAAGCTCCCTGGTGGTACTCATGAGTTTATCACCAAGTTCCCCTTTGAGAGCTTCATTACTCTCTTTGAGTTCACCTTTGAGAGCTTCATTACTCTCTTTGATGAACGCAAACAGGGCATCGAGCGTCACTGGCTCATGTTCAGTACCCATAATGAAAGGTTTACTCAATCTACTAAAAAAAAAATCTACTTTTTTTTTTTTTTTTTTTTTTTTAAGATAATCTGCACGAACAACTCAAAAATGCTTAAGTCTCATAATCTTTCTATGACGAGACTAGGTATTGGACCATCCCGTCCAGCAACGCACGGTGACGCAGCATTGTGATTGCTCTCGAGAGATTATACCTTTATATTTCCAAGTTACAACAAAAAAAAAAATCAACGTCCAAAAATAAAACAAAGGTTGACCAACCGGCAAAAAGGATCAGTCCGGCTAATGAATTTAGCTCACCCCTAGCCCTTACCTTTAACTTAAATTCCCGCTGGTTTTTAGAAGGAAAAACAAAACATCTAATCTATGCTGATAAATTAAATTCGTAAACTCAACTACGTTCAACTGTTTCACTTAACCGGGGGGGGGGAAATATGCTAGTTTTCAGTACACCCCAACCCAGAACTGCAGACTCGATCATAAAACAAAAACTTTTACTGAAATGGAAGTTCGGCTTATTGCCTTGGGAGACCAGAGCTTGATAAACCTTCCCATCCTGAAAGAAATATTATGATTAACATGATATTAATTAAATTACACTAAAGCATGCATGGATACAAATCTTTGATTCGGAGTCAGAAATATTGGTTCGACGATAACTATTTATTTTCACAAGAACGTAAACAAACTTGTATTTGACAATACGTATTCTTCTCATTTACCATGTGCCAAGTACACAATACTACACATCCTACCAGAATATTACAAAGGTTTCATGTACTGGCATTGTATTCTCAAAAAGATATCAAAACTGAATCGTACATCAAAAGTTTTTCCGTAAAGACAAACGTCCGAGACCAATAACAATCTTTACGACTGATAATAAATCCTACAACGGTTATTATTACCTTTTGTTCAACATGGCTGCCTAGGACGCCAATTTACCCGCCGAAACTAAACACCACGATAACACACGAATTATGGCCATAATTTTGACACTCGGATGCTAGAATTAATTTATGTGCGAAAGAACTCTTGTGTAGTTTACGATCCTTCCGGTTCACATAACTGCGATGCAAGAAAAGACGCCAGATTATTACTTACAGGACAGCTGACATCGGGGAAAATTTCCATGACCTTTAACTTCAAATATCCATTCATAGACACCATGGACAGTAACTGCTCAACGGAGTTTTTGAAGAACAGTCCTTCACAAACAATTTAAGGCAAATGGATTCACCTATCAGCTCCAATTAGGTTAGATTTCCATTGAAACTTATCACAATTTCTTTTACATTCACCAAGGCTTCTTCCTTCTCCAGGACCGAGTCCTTTTTTTTTTTAACTGTTCCCTCGAGTCGATTCCTCCTATCCCCCCCGCTTATGCACCAGGAACGGGTTCGATGACCCGTTCCTCAGACCAGTTCACTTTTATTGCGCCGTCTTCCGGCGTTGACGAAAGTTTCCTTTGTTGCAATGCCAAAACGCAAGTTACTAATTGTGATAACTTTGTAAATGTTTATAGGCTAATCTAATTTAAAAAATATTATTTTTTGTTGTATACACAATCCAATCTTATATTTTTATCGCTTATACAAACATTCGTGTTAATTTTGAATTAGAGTACATTGATGCCATCTATTGACAACTCTTTGCATTAATCTTCAGTTCAAGGTAAATTTAACCCTCAAATGCCATCTATCGGCAATTTCGGCACAATCTGCCTAATTTACTTTACAATTGTCACAGTTATGACAGATATTGTTATAGTCGCAACAGGACAAGTCTCAAAAACGCTGTGTTGCATATGGAAAGGTAACACAAACACTGGGTCGCCGATGGACACGCCGCTAAAAGAACGGATCGCGATAGAACAAGTCTCAAAAACCCTATGTTGCATATGGAATGGTTATAAAAAGGTTGGGCCGCTGAAGGAAACCAAACTAAAGGAACGAGTGGCCAAAACACAGATTGCAAAATCACTGTGGAGCATATGGAAGGGTCGCAAGAATACTGCGTCGGCTACAGAAACGCCGCTAAAAGAACGGGTCAACAAAGGACAGGTCTCAAAATCACTGTGTAGCATATGGAGAGGTCACAAGAACACCAAGTCAATGAAGGACACACCGCTAAGGAAACTGATCTCTGAAAGAACATGTCTCAAAAACACTGTGTAGAATATAGAAAGGTCACAAAAGTACTGGGTCGATGAATGACACGCCACTAAAAGAACGGGTCGCCAATAACTAAGTCTCAAAATCACTGTGTATCATATGGAAAGGTCACCAAAGACTGAGTCGCGGAAGGAAATGCCTCTAAAGGAACGGGTCGCCACAGGACAAGTCTCAATAATATTGTATCAGATGGAAATGTACCAGAAAGACTGGTTCGGTGAAGGACACGCAGCTAAAACAACGGGTCCCCAAAGGACAAGTCTCAAGAGCACTGTGTAGAATAAGGTAATTCAACCAATCTACTGTGCCTCCGAGGGGCACGCCTTTAATAGAACGGGTCGCCAAAGAGCAAGTCTCAAGAAAGCTATGCAGCATGTAGAAAGGTCACAAAAAGACTGTGTCGCCCAAGTACACGCTTGTTAAAGGAAAAACTGTTGAATGGAGAAGTCTCAAAATCACTGTGTTTTATATAGAAAGGTCACAAAAAGACTGGGTCGCCGAAGGGCACGTGGCTACAAGAACGGGTCAATAAAGGACAAGTCTTAAAAACACTGTCCAGCTTGTGGAAAGGTCACAAAAATACTGGTCGCCGAAGGACAAGTGTCAAAAACACTGTGTGGCATATGAAAAGGTCACAAAAACACTGGAACGCCGATGAACACGCCGCTAAAAGAGAAGGTCACCAATGGATGAGTCTCAAGAGCACTGTGTAGAATATGTAAAGGTTACCAAAAGACTAAGCTCCGAGGGACACGCCTTTAAAAGAACGGGTCGCCAAAGCACAAGTCTCAAGAACACTGTGTAGAATATGGAAAGGTTACCAAACGACTGATCCTCCGAGGGACACGTATTTAAAGAACGGGTCGCCAAAGGAGAAGTCTCAAGAAAACTATGCAGCATGTAGAAAGGTCACAAAAAGACTGTGTCGCCGAAATACACGCTTGTTAAAGGAAAAACTGGCCGAAGGAGAAGTCTCAAAATGACAGAGTGGCATAAGGAAATTTCACAAAAAGTCTGGGTCACCGAAGGGCAAGTGGCTTCAAGAACGGGTCCCTAAAGGACAAGTCTAAAAAACACTGTCCAGCTTGTGGGAAGGTCACAAAAATACTGGTCGCCGAAGGGCAAGTCTCAAAAACAGTGTGTTACATATGAAAAGGTCACAAAAACACTGGAACGCCGATGGACACGCCGCTAAAAGAATTGATCGCGAAAGATCAAGTCTCAAAAACGCTGTGTTGCATGTGGAAATGTTATAAAAAGGCTGGGCCGCTGAAGGAAACCACGCTAAAGGAACGAATGGCCCAAATACAGATTACAAAAACAATGTGTAGCATATGGAAAGGTCGGAAAATACTGTGTCGCCGAAGGGCACGCCTCTGAAAGAACGGGTCACCAAAGGACAAGACTCAATAACACTGTATATCAAATGGAAATTTAGCAGAAAGGCTATGTAGCTGAAGGACACTCCGCTAAAAGGAAAGGTCACCAAAGGACAAGTATAAAGAGAACTGTGCAGAATATGGAAAGGTTACCAAATACTGTGCCTGCGGGGGACACGCCTTGAAACTTGATAAAAAAGCCTGGGCGCTAAAGGAAACTCCGCTAAAGGAATGGGTCGCCAAAGAATAAGTCTCAAATACATTGTGTAGTATATGGAAGGGTCACAAAAAGACTGGGTCGTCGAGAGAGTCGCCGCTAAAGAACGGGTCGCCAAAGGACAAGATTCAATAACACTATCAATGATATGGAAATGTAGCAGAAAGACTGGGTCGCTGAAGGACACGCCGCATAAAGAAAAGGTCACCAAAGGATGAGTCTCAAGAGCACTGTGTAGAATATGGAAAGGTTACCAAAAGACTGAGCTCCGAGGGACACGCCTTTAAAAGAACGAGTCGCCAAAGGACAGGTCTCAAAAACACTGTCCAGCTTATGAAAAGATAAGAAAAAACTGGTCGCCGAAAGGCACGCCGCTAAAAGAACGGGTCGCCACAGGACAAGTCTCAAAAACACTGTGTTGCATATGGAAATGTCACAAAAACACTGGATCGCCGAAGGACAATCCGCTAAAAGATTTGATCGCGAAAGAACAAGTCTCAAAAACCATATGTTGCATATGGAATGGTTATAAAAAGGCTGGGCCGCTGAAGGAAACCAAACTAAAGGAACGAGTGGCCAAAATACAGATTGCAAAATCACTGTGTAGCATATGGAAGGGTCGCAAGATACTGCGTCGGCTACAGAAACGCCGCTAAAAGAACGGGTCAACAAAGGACAGGTCTCAAAATCACTGTGTAGCATATGGAGAGGTCACAAGAACACCAAATCAATGAAGGACACACCGCTAAGGAAACGGATCGCTGAAAGAACATGTGTCAAAAACACTGTGTAGAATATAGAAAGGTCATAAAAGGACTGGGTCGCTGAATGACACGCCACTAAAAGAACGGGTCGCCAATAACTAAGTCTCAAAATCACTGTGTATCATATTTAAAGGTCACCAAAGACTGAGTCGCGGAAGGAAATGCCTCTAAAGGAACGGGTCGCCACAGGACAAGTCTCAATAACATTGTATATCAGATGGAAATGTACCAGAAAGACTGGTTCGATGAAGGACACGCCGCTAAATCAACGGGTCCCCAAAGGACAAGTCTCAAGAGCAGTGTGTAGAATAAGGAAATTCAACCAATCTACTGTGCCTCCGAGGGGCACGCCTTTAATAGAACGGGTCGCCAAAGAGCAAGTCTCAAGAAAGCTATGCAGCATGTAGAAAGGTCACAAAAACACTGTGTCGCCGAAGTACACGCTTGTTAAAGGAAAAACTGTTGAAAGGAGAAGTCTCAAAATCACTGTGTGGTATATGGAAAGGTCACAAAAAGACTGGGTCGCCGAAGGGCACGTGGCTACAAGAACGGGTCAATAAAGGACAAGTCTGAAAAACACTGTCCAGCTTTGGAAATTTCACAAAAATACTGGTCGCCGAAGGACAAGTCTCAAAAACAGTGTGTTACATATGAAAAGGTCACAAAAAGACTGTGTAGCATATAGAAAGGTCATAAAAAGTCTGCTCGCTGAATGACACACCACTAAAAGAACGGGTCGCCAATGACTAAGTCTCAAAATCACTGTGTATCATATGGAAAGGTCACCAAAGACTGGGTCGCGGAAGGAAATGCTGCTAAAGGAACGGGTCGCCACATAACAAGTCTCAAAAACGATGCGTTGCATATTGAAAGGTAACACAAACACTAGGACGCCGAAGGACACGCCGCTAAAAGAATTGCTCGTGAAAGAACAAGTCTCAAAAACCCTATGTTGCATATGGAATGGTTATAAAAAAACTGGGCCGCTGTAGGAAACCAAACAAAAGGAACGAGTGGCCAAAACACAGATTACAAAATCACTGTGGAGCATATGGAAGGGTCGCAAGAATACTGCGTCGGCTACAGAAACGAAGCTAAAAGAACGGGTCAACAAAGGACAGGTCTCAAAATCACTGTGCAGCATATGGAGAGGTCACAAGAACACCAAGTCAATGAAGGACACACCGCTAAGGAAACTGATCGCTGAAAGAACATGTCTCAAAAACACTGTGTAGAATATAGAAAGGTCATAAAAGGACTGGGTCGCTGAATGACACGCTACTAAAAGAACGCATCGCCAATGATTAAGTCTCAAAATCACAGTGTATCATGTGGAAAGGTCACCAAAGACTGGGTCGAGGAAGGAAATGCCGCTAAAGCAATGGGTCGCCACAGGACAAGTCTGAAAAACGCTGTGTTGCATATGGAAAGGTAAAACAAACACTGGGTCGCCGAAGGACACGCCGCTAAAAGAACGGATGGCGAAAGAACATGTATAAAAAACACTGTGTTGCATATGGAAATGTCACAAAAACACTGGATCGCCGAAGGACAATCCGCTAAAAGAATTAATCCCTAAAGAACAAGTGTCAAAAACCCTATGTTGCATATGGAATGGTTATAAAAAGGCTGGGCCGCTGAAGGAAACCAAACTAAAGGAACGATTGGCCAAAACACAGATTACAAAATCACTGTGTAGCATATGGAAGGGTCGCAAGAAGACTGCGTCGCCTCAAGAAATGCCGCTAAAAGAACGGGTCAACAAATAACAGGTCTCAAAATCACTGTGTAGCATATGGAGAGGTCACAAGAACACCAAGTCAATGAAGGACACATCGCTAAGGAAACGGATCGCTAAAAGAACAAGTCTCAAAAACACTGTGTAGCATATAGAAAGGTCATAAAAGGTCTGGTCGCTTAAAGACACACCACTAAAAGAACGGGTCGCCAATGACTAAGTCTCAAAATCACTGTGTATCATATGGAAAGGTCACCAAAGACTGGGTCGCGAAAGGAAATGCCGCTAAAGGAACGGGTCGCAACAGGACAAGTCTCAAAAACGCTGTGTTGCATATGGAAAGGTAACACAAACACTGGGTCGCCGATAGACAAGCCGCTAAAAGAACGGATCGCGAAAGAACAAGTCTCAAAAACCCTATGTTGCATATGGAATGGTTATAAAAAGGCTGGGCCGCTGAAGGAAACCAAACTAAAGGAACGAGTGGCCAAAACACAGATTGCAAAATCACTGTGGAGCATATGGAAGGGTCGCAAGAAGACTGCGTCGCCTCAAGAAATGCCGCTAAAAGAACGGGTCAACAAATAACAAGTCTCAAAATCACTGTGTAGCATATGGAGAGGTCACAAGAACACCAAGTCAATGAAGGACACACCGCTAAGGAAACTGATCGCTGAAAGAACATGTCTCAAAAACACTGTGTAGAATATAGAAAGGTCATAAAAGGACTGGGTCGCTGAATGACACGCCACTAAAAGAACGGGTCGCCAATAACTAAGTCTCAAAATCACTGTGTATCATATGGAAAGGTCACCAAAGACTGAGTCGCGGAAGGAAATGCCTCTAAAGGAACGGGTCGCCACAGGACAAGTCTCAATAATATTGTATCAGATGGAAATGTACCAGAAAGACTGGTTCGGTGAAGGACACGCAGCTAAAACAACGGGTCCCCAAAGGACAAGTCTCAAGAGCACTGTGTAGAATAAGGTAATTCAACCAATCTACTGTGCCTCCGAGGGGCACGCCTTTAATAGAACGGGTCGCCAAAGAGCAAGTCTCAAGAAAGCTATGCAGCATGTAGAAAGGTCACAAAAAGACTGTGTAGCATATGGAAGTGTCGCAAGAATACTGCGTCGGCTACAGAAACGCCGCTAAAAGAACGGGTCGCCTATAACTAAGTCTCAAAATCACTGTGTATCATATGGAAAGGTCACCAAAGACTGAGTCGCGGAAGGAAATGCCTCTAAAGGAACGGGTCGCCACAGGACAAGTCTCAAGAGCACTGTGTAGAATAAGGAAATTCAACCAATCTACTGTGCCCTAGAGGGGCACGCCTTTAATAGAACGGGTCGCCAAATAGCAAGTCTCAAAAAAGCTATACAGCATGTAGAAAGGTCACAAAAAGACTGTGTCGCCGAAGTACACGTTTGTTAAAGGAAAAACTGACCAAAGGAGAAGTCTAAAAATCACTGTGTGGTATATGGAAAGGTCTCAAAAAGACTGGGTCGCCGAAGGGCACGTGGCTACAAGAACGGGTCAATAAAGGACAAGTCTTAAAACCACTGTCCAGCTTGTGGAAAGGTCACAAAAATAGTGGTCGCCGAAGGACAAGTGTCAAAAACAGTGTGTTGCATATGAAAAGGTCACAAAAACACTGGAACGCCGATGGACACGCCGCTAAAAGAATTGATCGCGAAAGATCAAGTCTCAAAAACGCTGTGTTGCATATGGAAATGTTATAAAAAGGCTGGGCCGCTGAAGGAAACCACGCTAAAGGAACGAATGGCCCAAATACAGATTACAAAAACAATGTGTAGCATATGGAAAGGTCGGAAAATACTGTGTCGCCGAAGGGCACGCCTCTGAAAGAACGGGTAACCAAAGGACAAGACTCAATAACACTGTATATCAAATGGAAATGTAGCAGAACGGCTATGTAGCTGAAGGACACTCCGCTAAAAGGAACGGTCACCAAAGGACAAGTATAAAGAGAACTGTGCAGAATATGGAAAGGTTACCAAATACTGTGCCTGCGGGGGACACGCCTTGAAACTTGATAAAAAAGCATGGGCGCTAAAGGAAACTCCGCTAAAGGAATGGGTCGCCAAAGATTAAGTCTCAAATACACTGTGTAGTATATAAAAGGGTGACAAAAAGACTGGGTCGTCGAGAGAGTCGCCGCTAAAGAACGGGTCGCCAAAGGACAAGATTCAATAACACTATCAATGATATGGAAATGTAGCAGAAAGACTTGGTCGCTGAAGGACACGCCGCATAAAGAAAAGGTCACCAAAGGATGAGTCTCAAGAGCACTGTGTAGAATATGGAAAGGTTACCAAAAGACTGAGCTCCGAGGGACACGCCTTCAAAAGAACGAGTCGCCAAAAGGACAAGTCTCAAAATGACTGTGTGGCATATTCAAAGGTCACAAAAAGACTGGTTCGCCGAAGGACACGTCGCTTCAAGAACGGGTCGCTAAAGGACAGGTCTCAAAAACACTTTCCAGCTTATGAAAAGATCAGAAAAAACTGGTCGCCGAAAGGCACGTCGCTAAAAGTACGGGTCGCCAAAGGACAAGTCTCAAAAGCACTGTGTTGCATATGGAAATGTCACAAAAACACTGGATCGCCGAAGGACAATCCGCTTAAAGATTTGATCGCGAAAGAACAAGTCTCAAAAACTTTATGTTGCATATGGAATGGTTATAAAAAGGCTGGGCCGCTGAAGGAAACCAAACTAAAGGAACGAGTGGCCAAAACACAGAGTTCAAAATCACTGTGGAGCATATGGAAGGGTCGCAAGAAGACTGCGTCGCCTAAAGAAACGCCGCTAAAAGAACGGGTCAACAAAGGACAGGTCTCAAAATCACGGTGTAGCATATGGAGAGGTCACAAGAACACCAAGTCAATGAAGGACACACTGCTAAGGAAACGGATCGCTAAAGAACAAGTCTCAAAAACACTGTTTGGCATATAGAAAGGCCATAAAAGGTCTGGTCGCTGAATGACACACCACTAAAAGAACGGGTCGCCAATGACTAAGTCTCAAAATCACTGTGTATCATATGGAAAGGTCACCAAAGACTGGGTCGCGGAAGGAAATGCCTTTAAAGGAACGGGTCGCCACATGACAAGTCTCAATAACATTGTATATCAGATGGAAATGTACCAGAAAGACTGGTTCGATGAAGGACACGCCGATAAAACAACGGGTCCCCAAAGGACAAGTCTCAAGAGCACTGTGTAGAATAAGGAAATTCAACCAATCTACTGTGCCTCCGAGGGGAACGCCTTTAATAGAACGGGTCGCCTAAGAGCAAGTCTCAAGAAAGCCATGCAGCATGTAGAAAGGTCACAAAAACACTGCAACGCCGATGAACACGCCGCTAAAGGAAAAGGTCATCAATGGATGAGTCTCAAGATCACTGTGTAGAATATGAAAAGGTTACCAAAAGACTGGTTCGCCGAAGGACACGTCGCTTCAAGAACGGGTCGCTAATGGACAGGTCTCAAAAACACTGTCCAGCTTATGAAAAGATCAGAAAAAACTGGTCGCCGAAAGGCACGCCGCTAAAAGAACGGGTCGTCAAAGGACAAGTCTCAAAAACACTGTGTTGCATATGGAAATGTCACAAAAACACTGGATCGCCGAAGGACAATCCGCTAAAAGAATTGATCGCGAAAGAATAAGTCTCAAAAACTTTATGTTGCATATGGAATGGTTATAAAAGGCTGGGCCGCTGAAGGAAACCAAACTAAAGGAACGAGTGGCCAAAACACAGATTACAAAATCACTGTGGAGCATATGGAAGGGTCGCAAGAAGACTGCGTCGCCTAAAGAAACGCCGTTAAAAGAACGGGTCAACAAAGGACATTTCTCAAAATCACTGTGTAGCATATGGAGAGGTCACAAGAACACCGGGTCAATGAAGGACACACCGCTAAGGAAACGGATCGCTAAAAGTAACAAGTCTCAAAAACACTGTGTAGCATATGGAAAGGTCATAAAAGGACTGGGTCACTGAATGACACGCTACTAAAAGAACGGATCGCCAATGATTAAGTCTCAAAATCACAGTGTATCATATGGAAAGGTCACCAAAGACTGGATCGAGGAAGGAAATGCCGCTAAAGCAACGGGTCGCCACAGGACAAGTCTCAAAAACGCTGTGTTGCATATGGAATGGTTATAAAAAGGCTGGGCCGCTGAAGGAAACCAAACTAAAGGAACGAGTGGCCAAAACACAGATTGCCAAATCACTGTGTAGCATATGGAAGGGTCGCAAGAATACTGCGTCGGCTACAGAAACACTGCTAAAAGAACGGGTCAACAAAGGACAGGTCTCAAAATGAAGGTGTAGAATAAGGAAATTCAACCAATCTACTGTGCCTCCGAGGGGCACGCCTTTAATAGAACGGGTCGCCAAAGAGCAAGTCTCAAGAAAGCTATGCAGCATGTAGAAAGGTCACAAAAACACTGGATCGCCGAAGGACAATCCGCTAAAAGATTTGATCGCGAAAGAATAAGTCTCAAAAACTTTATGTTGCATATGGAATGCTTATAAAAGGCTGGGCCGCTGTAGGAAACCAAACTAAAGGAACGAGTGGCCAAAACACAGATTACGAAATCACTGTGGAGCATATGGAAGGGTCGCAAGAAGACCGCGTCGCCTAAATAAACGCCGTTAAAAGAACGGGTCAACAAATGACAGGTCTCAAAATCACTGTGTAGCATATGGAGAGGTCACAAGAACACCGGGTCAATGAAGGACACACCGCTAAGGAAACGGATCGCTAAAAGGAACAAGTCTCAAAAACACTGTGTAGCATATGGAAAGGTCATAAAAGGACTGGGTCACTGAATGACACGCTACTAAAAGAACGGATCGCCAATGATTAAGTCTCAAAATCACAGTGTATCATATGGAAAGGTCACCAAAGACTGGGTCGAGGAAGGAAATGCCGCTAAAGCAACGGGTCGCCACAGGACAAGTCTCAAAAACGCTGTGTTGCATATGGAAAGGTAAAACAAACACTGGGTCGCCGAAGGACACGCCGCTAAAAGAACGGATGGCGAAAGAACATGTATAAAAAACACTGTCCAGCTTATGAAAAGATCACAAAAATCTGATCGCCGAAACGCACGTCGCTAAAAGAACGGGTCGCCAATAACTAAGTCTCAAAATCACTGTGTATCATATTTAAAGGTCACCAAAGACTGAGTCGCGGAAGGAAATGCCTATAAAGGAACGGGTCGCCACAGGACAAGTCTCAATAACATTGTATATCAGATGGAAATGTTCCAGAAAGACTGTTTCGATGAAGGACACGCCGCTAAAACAACGGGTCCCCAAAGGACAAGTCTCAAGAGCACTGTGTAGAATAAGGAAATTCAACCAATCTACTGTGCCTCCGAGGGGAACGCCTTTAATAGAACGGGTCGCCAAAGAGCAAGTCTCAAGAAAGCTATGCAGCATGTAAAAAGGTCTCAAAAAGACTGTGTCGGCGAAGTACACGCTTGTTAAAGGAAAAACTGGTGAAAGGAGAAGTCTCAAAATCACTGTGTGGTATATGGAAAGGTCACAAAAAGACTGGGTCGCCGAAGGGCACGTGGCTAAAAGAACGGGTCAGTAAAGGACAAGTCTCAAAAACACTGTCCAGTTTGTGGAAAGGTCACAAAAATACTGGTCGCCGAAGGACAAGTGTCAAAAACACTGTGTTACATATGGAAATGTCACAAAAACACTGGATCGCCGAAGGACAATCCGCTAAAAGAATTGATCGCGAAAGAACAAGTCTCAAAAACCCTATGTTGCATATGGAAAGGTCACAAAAACACTGGGTCGCCGATTAGCACGCCGCTAAAGAACGGTCGCCAATGGACAAGACTCAATAACAATGTATATGAAATGGAAATGTAGCAGAAAGACTGGGTCGATGAAGGACACGCGGGTAAAACAACGGGTCCCCAAAGGACAAGTCTCAAGAGCAATGTGTAGAATAAGGAAATTCAACCAAAGTAGTGTGCCTCCGAGGGACACGTCTTTAAAAAAACGGGTCGCCAAAGGGCAAGTCTCAAGAAAACTATGCAGCATGTAGAAAGGTCACGAAAACACTATGTCGCCGAAGTACACGCTTGTTAAAGGAAAAACTGGCCGAAGGAAAAGTCTCAAAATGACTGAGTGGCATATGGAAATCTCACAAAAAGTCTGGGTCGCCGAAGGGCACGTGGCTTCAAGATCGGGTCCCTAAAGGACAAGTCTGAAAAACGCTGTCCAGCTTGTGGAAAGGTCACAAAAATACTGGTCGCCGAAGGACAAGTCTCAAAAACAGTGTGTTACATATGAAAAGGTCACGAAAACACTGGAACGCCGATGGACTCGCCGCTAAAAGAATTGATCGCGAAAGATCAAGTCTCAAAAACGCTGTGTTGCATATGGAAATGTTATAAAAAGGCTGGGCCGCTGAAGGAAACCACGCTAAAGGAACGAATGGCCGAAATACAGATTACAAAAACAATGTGTAGCATATGGAAAGGTCGGAAAATACTGTGTCGCCGAAGGGCACGCCTCTGAAAGAACGGGTCACCAAAGGACAAGACTCAATAACACTGTATATCAAATGGAAATGTAGCAGAAAGGCTATGTAGCTGAAGGACACTCCGCTAAAAGGAAAGGTCACCAAAGGACAAGTATAAAGAGAACTATGCAGAATATGGAAAGGTTACCAAATAGTGTGCCTGAGGGGGACACGCCTTGAAACTTGATAAAAAAGCCTGGGCGCTAAAGGAAACTCCGCTAAAGGAATGGGTCGCCAAAGATTAAGTCTCAAATACACTGTGTAGTATATGGAAGGGTCACAAAAAGACTGGGTCGTCGAGAGAGTCACCGCTAAAGAACGGGTCGCCAAAGAACAAGATTCAATAACACTATCAATGATATGGAAATGTAGCAGAAAGACTGGGTCGCTGAAGGACACGCCGCATAAAGAAAAGGTCACCAAAGGATGAGTCTCAAGAGCACTGTGTAGAATATGGAAAGGTTACCAAAAGACTGAGCTCCGAGGGACACGCCTTTAAAAGAACGAGTCGCCAAAGAACAAGTCTCAAAATGACTGTGTGGCATATGGAAAAGTCACAAAAAGACTGGCTCGCCGAAGGACACGTCGCTTCAAGAACGGGTCGCTAAAGGACAGGTCTCAAAAACATTGTCCAACTTATGAAAAGATCAGAAAAAACTGGTCGCCGAAAGGCACGCCGCTAAAAGAAGTGTCACCAAAGGACAAGTCTCAAAAACACTGTGTTGCATATGGAAATGTCACAAAAACACTGGATCGCCGATGGACAATCCGATAAAAGATTTGATCGCGAAAGAACAAGTCTCAAAAACTTTATGTTGCATATGGAATGGTTATAAAAAGCTGGGCCGCTGAAGGAAACCAAACTAAAGGAACGAGTGGCCAAAACACAGATTACAAAATCACTGTGGAGCATATGGAAGGGTCGCAAGAAGACTGGGTCGCCGAGAGAGTCGCCGCTAAAGAACGGGTCGCCAAAGGACAAGATTCAATAACATTATGAATGATATGGAAATGTAGCAGAAAGACTGGGTCGCTGAAAACAAGTAGCATAAAGAAAAGGTCACCAAAGGATGAGTCTCAAGAGCACTGTGTAGAATATGGAAAGGTTACCAAAAGACTGAGCTCCGAGGGACACGCCTTTAAAAGAACGAGTCGCCAAAGGACAAGTCTCAAAATGACTGTGTGGCATATGGAAAGGTCACAAAAAGACTGGTTCGCCGAAGGACACGTCGCTTCAAGAACGGGTCGCTAAAGGACAATTCTCAAAAACACTGTCCAGCTTATGAAAAGATCACAAAAAACTGGTCGCCGAAAGGCACGCCGCTAAAAGAACGAGTCGTCAAAGGACAAGTGTTAAAAACATTGTGTTGCATATGGAAATGTCACAAAAACACGGGATCGCCGAAGGACAATCCGCTAAAAGATTTGATGACGAAAGAATAAGTCTCAAAAACTTTATGTTGCATATGGAATTGTTATAAAAGGCTGGGCCGGTGAAGGAAACCAAACTAAAGGAACGAGTGGCCAAAAACAGATTACAAAATCACTGTGGAGCATATGGAAGGGTCGCAAGAAGACTGCGTCGCCTAAAGAAACACCGTTAAAAGAACGGGTCAACAAAGGACAGGTCTCAAAATCACTGTGAAGCATATGGAGAGGTCACAAGAACACCGGGTCAATGAAGGACACACCGCTAAGGAAACGGATCGCTAAAAGGAACAAGTCTCAAAAACACTGTGTAGCATATAGAAAGGTCATAAAAGAACTGGGTCACTGGATGACACGCTACTAAAAGAACGGATCGCCAATGATTAAGTCCAAAATCACAGTGTATCATATGGAAAGGTCACCAAAGACTTGGTCGCGGAAGGAAATGCCGCTAAAGCAACGGGTCGACACAGGACAAGTCTCAAAAACGCTGTGTTGCATATGGAAACGTAAAACAAACACTGGGTCGCCGAAGGACACGCCGCTAAAAGAACGGATGGCGAAAGAACATGTATCAAAAACACTGTCTAGCTTATTTAAAGATCACAAAAAATTGATCGCCGAAACGCACGTCGCTAAAAGAACGGGTCGCCAAAGGACAAGTCTCAAAAACACTGTGTTGCATATGGAAATGTTACAAAAACACTGGATCGCCGAAGGACAATCCGCTAAAAGAATTAATCCCTAAAGAACAAGTGTCAAGAACCCTATGTTGCATATGGAATGGTTATAAAAAGGCTGGGCCGCTGAAGGAAACCAAACTAAAGGAACGAGTGGCCAAAACACAGATTGCAAAAACACTGTGTAGAATATGGAAGGGTCGCAAGAATACTGCGTCGGCTACAGAAACGCCGCTAAAAGAACGGGTCAACAAAGGACAGGTCTCAAAATCACTGTGTAGCATATGGAGAGGTCACAAGAACACCAAGTCAATGAAGGACACACCGCTAAGGAAACGGATCGCTGAAAGAACAAGTCTCAAAAACACTGTGTAGAATATAGAAAGGTCATAAAAGGACTGGTTTGATGAAGGACACGCCGCTAAAACAACGGGTCCCCAAAGGACAAGTCTCAAGAGCAATGTGTAGAATAAGGAAATTCAACCAAACTAGTGTGCCTCCGAGGGACACGTCTTTAAAAAAACGGGTCGCCAAAGGGCAAGTCTCAAGAAAACTATGCAGCATGTAGAAAGGTCACAAAAACACTGTGTCGCCGAAGTACACGCTTGTTAAAGGAAAAACTGGCCGAAGGACAAGTCTCAAAATGACTGTGTGGCATATGGAAAGGTCACAAAAAACTGGTCGCCGAAAGGCACGCCGCTAAAAGAACGGGTCGCCAAAGGACAAGTCTCAAAAACACTGTGTTGCATATGGAAATGTCACAAAAACGCTGGATCGCCTAAAGACAATCCGCTAAAAGAATTGATCGCTCAAGAACAAGTCTCAAAAACCCTATGTTGCATATGGAATGGTTAAAAAAAGGCTGGGGCGCTGAAGGAAACCAAACTAAAGGAACGAGTGGCCAAAACACAGATTACAAAATCACTGTGTAGCATATGGAAGGGTCGCAAGAAGACTGCGTCGCCTAACGAAACGCCGCTTAAAGAACGGTTCAACAAAGGACAGGTCTCAAAATCACCGTGTACCATATAGAGAGGTCACAAGAACACGGGGTCAATGAAGGACACACCGCTAAAGAAACGGATCGCTAAAAGAACAAGTCTCAAAAACGCTGTGTCGCACATGGAAAGGTAACACAAACACTGGGTCGCCGAAGGACACGCCGCTAAAAGAACGGATCGCGAAAGGACATGTATCAAAAACACTGTCCAGCTTATGAAAAGATCACAAAAAGACTGGTGGCCGAAAGACTAGCTGCTAAAACAAAGGGTCGCCAAAGGACAAGTCGCAAAAACACTGTGTTGCATGGAAAGGTCACAAAAACACTGGGTCGCCGATTAGCACGCCTCTAAAGAACGGGTCGCCAATGGACAAGACTCAATAACACTGTATATCAGATGGAAATGTAGCAGAAAGACTGGGTCGATGAAGGACACGCCGGTAAAACAACGGGTCCCCAAAAGACAAGTCTCAAGAGCAATGTGTATATTAAGGAAATTCAACCAAACTAGTGTGCCTCCGAGGGACACGTCTTTAAAAAAACGGGTCGCCAAAGGGCAAGTCTCAAGAAAACTATGCAGCATGTAGAAAGGTCACACAAACGCTGTGTCGCCGAAGTACACGCTTGTTAAAGGAAAAACTGGCCGAAGGAGAAGTCTCAAAATGACTGAGTGGCATATGGAAAGCTCACAAAAGTCTGGGTCGCCGAAGGGCACGTGGCTTCAAGAACGGGTCCCTAAAGGACAAGTCTGAAAAACACTGTCCAGCTTGTGGAAAGGTCACAAAAATACTAGTCGCCGAAGGACAAGTCTCAAAAACAGTGTGTTACATATGAAAAGGTCACAAAAACACTGGAACGCCGATGGACAATCCGCTAAAAGAATTGATCGCGAAAGATCAAGTCTCAAAAACGCTGTGTTGCATATGGAAATGTTATAAAAAGGCTGGGCCGCAGAAGGAAACCACGCTAAAGGAACATTTGGCCAAAATACAGATTACAAAAACAATGTGTAGCATATTGAAAGGTCGGAAAATACTGTGTCGCCGGAGGGCACGCCTCTGAAAGAACGGGTCACCAAAGGACAAGACTCAATAACACTGTATATCATATGGAAATGTAGCAGATAGGCTATGTAGCTGAAGGACACTCCGCTAAAAGGAAAGGTCACCAAAGGACAAGTATAAAGAGAACTGTGCAGAATATGGAAAGGTTACCAAATACTGTGCCTGGGGGGGACACGCCTTGAAACTTGATAAAAAGCCTGGGCGCTAAAGGAAACTCCGCTAAAGGAATGGGTAGCCAAAGAATAAGTCTCATATACACAGTGTAGTATATGGAAGGATCACCAAAGGACAAGTCTCAAAAACACTGTGTTGCATATGGAAATGTCACAAAAACACTGGATCGCCGAAGGACGATCCGCTAAAAGAATTGATCGCGTGAGAACAAGTCTCAAAAATCCGATGTTGCATATGGAATGGTTATAAAAAGGCTTTTCCGCTGAAGGAAACCAAACTAAAGGAACGAGTGGCCAAAACACAGATTGCAAAACACTGTGTAGAATATGGAAGGGTCGCAAGAATACTGCGTCGGCTACAGAAACGCCGCTAAAAGAACGGGTCAACAAAGGACAGGTCTTAAAATCACTGTGTAGCATATGGAGAGGTCACAAGAACACCAAGTCAATGAAGGACACACCACTAAGGAAACGGATCGCTGAAAGAACAAGTCTCAAAAACACTGTGTAGAATATAGAAAGGTCATAAAAGGACTGGATCGCTGAATGACACGCCACTAAAAGAACGGGTCGCCAATAACTAAGTCTCAAAATCACTGTGTATCATATGGAAAGGTCACCAAAGACTGAGTCGCGGAAGGAAATGCCTCTAAAGGAACGGGTCGCCACAGGACAAGTCTCAGTAACATTGTATATCTGATAGAAACCAAACAACCAAACCAAAACAACGGGTCCCCAAATGACAAGTCTCAAGAGCACTGTGTAGAATAAGGAAATTCAACCAATCTACTGTGCCTCCGAGGGGCACGCCTTTAAAGGAACGGGTCGCCAAAGTACAAGTCTCAAGAAAACTATGCAGCATGTAGAAAGGTCACAAAAAGACTGTGTCGCCGAAATACACGCTTGTTAAAGGAAAAACTGGCCGAAGGACAAGTCTCAAAATGACTGTGTGGCATATGGAAAGGTCACAAAAAGACTGGTTCGCCGAAGGACACGTCGCTTCAAGAACGGGTCGCTAAAGGACAGGTCTCAAAAACACTGCCCAGCTTATGAAAATATCACAAAAAACTGGTCGCCGAAAGGCACGCCGCTAAAAGAACGGGTCGCCAAAGGACAAGTCTCAAAAACACTGTGTTGCATATGGAAATGTCACAAAAACACTGGATCGACGAAGGACAATCCGCTAAAAGAATTGATCGCGAAAGAACAAGTCTCAAAAACCCTATGTTGCATATGGAAAGGTCACAAAAACACTGGGTCGCCGATTAGCACGCCGCTAAAGAACGGGTCGCCAATGGACAAGACTCAATAACAATGTATATCAGATGGAAATGTAGCAGATAGACTGGGTCGATGAAGGACACGCCGGTAAAACAACGGGTCCCCAAAGGACAAGTCTCAAGAGCAATGTGCAGAATAAGGAAATTCAACCAAACTAGTGTGCCTCCGAGGGACACGTCTTGAAACTTGATAAAAAAGCCTGGGCGCTAAAGGAAACTCCGCTAAAGGAATGGGTCGCCAAAGAATAAGTCTCAAGTACACTGTGTAGTATATGGAAGGGTCACAAAAAGACTGGGTCGCAGAGAGAGTCGCCGCTAAAGAACGGGTCGCCAAAGGACAAGATTCAATAACATTATGAATGATATGGAAATGTAGCAGAAAGACTGGGTCGCTGAAGGACACGCCGCATAAAGAAAAGGTCACCAAAGGATGACTCTCAAGAGCACTGTGTAGAATATGGAAAGGTTACCAAATGACTGAGCTCCGAGGGACACGCCTTTAAAAGAACGAGTCGCCAAAGGACAAGTCTCAAAATGACTGTGTGGCATATGGAAAGGTCACAAAAAGACTGGTTCGCCGAAGGACACGTCGCTTCAAGAACGGGTCGCTAAAGGACAGGTCTCAAAAACACTGTCCAGCTTATGAAAAGATCAGAAAAAACTGGTCGCCGAAAGGCACGCCGCTAAAAGAACGGGTCACCAAAGGACAAGGCTCAAGAGCACTGTGCAGAATATGGAAAGGTTACCAAAAGACTGTGCCTGCGAGGGACACGTTTTGAAACTTGATTAAAAGCCTGGGCCGCTAAAGGAAACTCCGCTAAAGGAAAGGGTCGCCAAAGAATAAGTCTCAAATACACTGTGTAGTATATGGAAGGGTCACAAAAAGACTGGGTCGCCGAGAGATTCGCCGCTAAAGAACGGGTCGCCAAAGGACAAGATTCAATAACACTATGAATGATATGGAAATGTATCAGAAAGACTGGGTCGCTGAAGGACAAGCCGCATAAAGAAAAGGTCACCAAAGGATGAGTCTCAAGAGCACTGTGTAGAATATGGAAAGGTTACCAAAAGACTGAGCTCCGAGGGACACGCCTTTAAAAGAACAAGTCTCCAAAGGACAAGTCACAAAATGACTGTGTGGCATATGGAAAGGTCACAAAAAGACTGGTTCGCCGAAGGACACGTCGCTTCAAGAACGGGTTGCTAAAGGACAGGTCTCAAAAACACTGTCCAATCTATGAAAATATCACAAAAAACTGGTCGCGGAAAGGCACGCCGCTAAAAGAACGGGTCGCCAAAGGAAAAGTCTCAAAAACACTGTGTTGCATATGGAAATGTCACAAAAACACTATATCGCCGAAGGACAATCCGCATAAAGAATTGATCGCTCAAGAACAAGTCTCAAAAACCCTATGTTGCATATGGAATGGTTATAAAAAGGCTCGGCCGCTGAAGGAAACCAAACTAAATGAAACGAGTGGCCAAAACACAGCTTACAAAATCACTGTGTAACATGTGGAAGGGTCGCAAGAAGACTGCGTCGCCTAACGAAACGCCGCTAAAAGAACGGTTCAACAAAGGACAGGTCTCAAAATCACCGTGTAGCATATAGAGAGGTCACAAGAACACGGGGTCAATGAAGGACACACCGCTAAAGAAACGGATCGCTAAAAGAACAAGTCTCAAAAACGCTGTGTCGCACATGGAAAGGTAACACAAACAGTGGGTCGCCGAAGGACACGCCGCTAAAAGAACGGATCGCGAAAGAACATGTATCAAAAACACTGTCCAGCTTATGAAAAGATCACAAAAAGACTGGTGGCCGAAAGACAAGCTGCTAAAAGAACGGGTCGCCAAAGGACAAGTCGCAAGAAACTGTGTTGCGTATGGAAAGGTCACAAAAACACTGGGTCGCCGATTAGCACGCCTCTAAAGAACGGGTCGCCAATGGACAAGACTCAATAACACTGTATATCAGATGGAAATGTAGCAGAAAGACTGGGTCGATGAAGGACACGCCGGTAAAACAACGGGTCCCCAAAGGACAAGTCTCAAGAGCAGTGTGTAGAATAAGGAAATTCAACCAAACTAGTGTGCCTCCGAGGGACACGTCTTTAAATAAACGAGTCGCCAAAGGGCAAGTCTCAAGAAAACTATGCAGCATGTAGAAAGGTCACAAAAACACAGTGCCGCCGAAGTACACGCTTGTTAAAGGAAAAACTGGCCGAAGGAGAAGTCTGAAAATGACTGAGTGGCATATGGAAAGCTCACAAAAAGTCTGGGTCGCCGAAGGGCACGTGGCTTCAAGAACGGGTCCCTAAAGGACAAGTCTGATAAACACTGTCCAGCTTGTGGAAAGGTCACAAAAATACTAGTCGCCGAAGGACAAGTCTCAAAAACAGTGTGTTACATATGAAAAGGTCACAAAAACACTGGAACGCCGATGGACAATCCGCTAAAAGAAATGATCGCGAAAGATCAAGTCTCAAAAACGCTGTGTTGCATATGGAAATGTTATAAAAAGGCTGGGCCGCAGAAGGAAACCACGCTAAAGGAACATTTGGCCAAAATACAGATTACAAAAACAATGTGTAGCATATTGAAAGGTCGGAAAATACTGTGTCGCCGGAGGGCACGCCTCTGAAAGAACGGGTCACCAAAGGACAAGACTCAATAACACTGTATATCATATGGAAATGTAGCAGATAGGCTATGTAGCTGAAGGACACTCCGCTAAAAGGAAAGGTCACCAAAGGACAAGTATAAAGAGAACTGTGCAGAATATGGAAAGGTTACCAAATACTGTGCCTGCGGGGGACACGCCTTGAAACTTGATAAAAAGCCTGGGCGCTAAAGGAAACTCCGCTAAAGGAATGGGTAGCCAAAGAATAAGTCTCATATACACAGTGTAGTATATGGAAGGATCACCAAAGGACAAGTCTCAAAAACACTGTGTTGCATATGGAAATGTCACAAAAACACTGGATCGCCGAAGGACGATCCGCTAAAAGAATTGATCGCGTGAGAACAAGTCTCAAAAATCCGATGTTGCATATGGAATGGTTATAAAAAGGCTTTTCCGCTGAAGGAAACCAAACTAAAGGAACGAGTGGCCAAAACACAGATTGCAAAACACTGTGTAGAATATGGAAGGGTCGCAAGAATACTGCGTCGGCTACAGAAACGCCGCTAAAAGAACGGGTCAACAAAGGACAGGTCTTAAAATCACTGTGTAGCATATGGAGAGGTCACAAGAACACCAAGTCAATGAAGGACACACCACTAAGGAAACGGATCGCTGAAAGAACAAGTCTCAAAAACACTGTGTAGAATATAGAAAGGTCATAAAAGGACTGGATCGCTGAATGACACGCCACTAAAAGAACGGGTCGCCAATAACTAAGTCTCAAAATCACTGTGTATCATATGGAAAGGTCACCAAAGACTGAGTCGCGGAAGGAAATGCCTCTAAAGGAACGGGTCGCCACAGGACAAGTCTCAGTAACATTGTATATCTGATGGAAACCAAACAACCAAACCAAAACAACGGGTCCCCAAATGACAAGTCTCAAGAGCACTGTGTAGAATAAGGAAATTCAACCAATCTACTGTGCCTCCGAGGGGCACGCCTTTAAAGGAACGGGTCGCCAAAGTACAAGTCTCAAGAAAACTATGCAGCATGTAGAAAGGTCACAAAAAGACTGTGTCGCCGAAATACACGCTTGTTAAAGGAAAAACTGGCCGAAGGACAAGTCTCAAAATGACTGTGTGGCATATGGAAAGGTCACAAAAAGACTGGTTCGCCGAAGGACACGTCGCTTCAAGAACGGGTCGCTAAAGGACAGGTCTCAAAAACACTGCCCAGCTTATGAAAATATCACAAAAAACTGGTCGCCGAAAGGCACGCCGCTAAAAGAACGGGTCGCCAAAGGACAAGTCTCAAAAACACTGTGTTGCATATGGAAATGTCACAAAAACACTGGATCGACGAAGGACAATCCGCTAAAAGAATTGATCGCGAAAGAACAAGTCTCAAAAACCCTATGTTGCATATGGAAAGGTCACAAAAACACTGGGTCGCCGATTAGCACGCCGCTAAAGAACGGGTCGCCAATGGACAAGACTCAATAACAATGTATATCAGATGGAAATGTAGCAGATAGACTGGGTCGATGAAGGACACGCCGGTAAAACAACGGGTCCCCAAAGGACAAGTCTCAAGAGCAATGTGCAGAATAAGGAAATTCAACCAAACTAGTGTGCCTCCGAGGGACACGTCTTGAAACTTGATAAAAAAGCCTGGGCGCTAAAGGAAACTCCGCTAAAGGAATGGGTCGCCAAAGAATAAGTCTCAAGTACACTGTGTAGTATATGGAAGGGTCACAAAAAGACTGGGTCGCAGAGAGAGTCGCCGCTAAAGAACGGGTCGCCAAAGGACAAGATTCAATAACATTATGAATGATATGGAAATGTAGCAGAAAGACTGGGTCGCTGAAGGACACGCCGCATAAAGAAAAGGTCACCAAAGGATGACTCTCAAGAGCACTGTGTAGAATATGGAAAGGTTACCAAATGACTGAGCTCCGAGGGACACGCCTTTAAAAGAACGAGTCGCCAAAGGACAAGTCTCAAAATGACTGTGTGGCATATGGAAAGGTCACAAAAAGACTGGTTCGCCGAAGGACACGTCGCTTCAAGAACGGGTCGCTAAAGGACAGGTCTCAAAAACACTGTCCAGCTTATGAAAAGATCAGAAAAAACTGGTCGCCGAAAGGCACGCCGCTAAAAGAACGGGTCACCAAAGGACAAGGCTCAAGAGCACTGTGCAGAATATGGAAAGGTTACCAAAAGACTGTGCCTGCGAGGGACACGTTTTGAAACTTGATTAAAAGCCTGGGCCGCTAAAGGAAACTCCGCTAAAGGAAAGGGTCGCCAAAGAATAAGTCTCAAATACACTGTGTAGTATATGGAAGGGTCACAAAAAGACTGGGTCGCCGAGAGATTCGCCGCTAAAGAACGGGTCGCCAAAGGACAAGATTCAATAACACTATGAATGATATGGAAATGTATCAGAAAGACTGGGTCGCTGAAGGACAAGCCGCATAAAGAAAAGGTCACCAAAGGATGAGTCTCAAGAGCACTGTGTAGAATATGGAAAGGTTACCAAAAGACTGAGCTCCGAGGGACACGCCTTTAAAAGAACAAGTCTCCAAAGGACAAGTCACAAAATGACTGTGTGGCATATGGAAAGGTCACAAAAAGACTGGTTCGCCGAAGGACACGTCGCTTCAAGAACGGGTTGCTAAAGGACAGGTCTCAAAAACACTGTCCAATCTATGAAAATATCACAAAAAACTGGTCGCGGAAAGGCACGCCGCTAAAAGAACGGGTCGCCAAAGGAAAAGTCTCAAAAACACTGTGTTGCATATGGAAATGTCACAAAAACACTATATCGCCGAAGGACAATCCGCATAAAGAATTGATCGCTCAAGAACAAGTCTCAAAAACCCTATGTTGCATATGGAATGGTTATAAAAAGGCTCGGCCGCTGAAGGAAACCAAACTAAATGAAACGAGTGGCCAAAACACAGCTTACAAAATCACTGTGTAACATGTGGAAGGGTCGCAAGAAGACTGCGTCGCCTAACGAAACGCCGCTAAAAGAACGGTTCAACAAAGGACAGGTCTCAAAATCACCGTGTAGCATATAGAGAGGTCACAAGAACACGGGGTCAATGAAGGACACACCGCTAAAGAAACGGATCGCTAAAAGAACAAGTCTCAAAAACGCTGTGTCGCACATGGAAAG
This sequence comes from Lepisma saccharinum, assembly GCF_977018435.1. Lineage (NCBI taxonomy): Eukaryota > Metazoa > Arthropoda > Insecta > Zygentoma > Lepismatidae > Lepisma > Lepisma saccharinum. The sequence goes on along the minus strand of NC_139230.1, from coordinate 100,796 downwards.
GTAACACAAACAGTGGGTCGCCGAAGGACACGCCGCTAAAAGAACGGATCGCGAAAGAACATGTATCAAAAACACTGTCCAGCTTATGAAAAGATCACAAAAAGACTGGTGGCCGAAAGACAAGCTGCTAAAAGAACGGGTCGCCAAAGGACAAGTCGCAAGAAACTGTGTTGCGTATGGAAAGGTCACAAAAACACTGGGTCGCCGATTAGCACGCCTCTAAAGAACGGGTCGCCAATGGACAAGACTCAATAACACTGTATATCAGATGGAAATGTAGCAGAAAGACTGGGTCGATGAAGGACACGCCGGTAAAACAACGGGTCCCCAAAGGACAAGTCTCAAGAGCAGTGTGTAGAATAAGGAAATTCAACCAAACTAGTGTGCCTCCGAGGGACACGTCTTTAAATAAACGAGTCGCCAAAGGGCAAGTCTCAAGAAAACTATGCAGCATGTAGAAAGGTCACAAAAACACAGTGCCGCCGAAGTACACGCTTGTTAAAGGAAAAACTGGCCGAAGGAGAAGTCTGAAAATGACTGAGTGGCATATGGAAAGCTCACAAAAAGTCTGGGTCGCCGAAGGGCACGTGGCTTCAAGAACGGGTCCCTAAAGGACAAGTCTGATAAACACTGTCCAGCTTGTGGAAAGGTCACAAAAATACTAGTCGCCGAAGGACAAGTCTCAAAAACAGTGTGTTACATATGAAAAGGTCACAAAAACACTGGAACGCCGATGGACAATCCGCTAAAAGAAATGATCGCGAAAGATCAAGTCTCAAAAACGCTGTGTTGCATATGGAAATGTTATAAAAAGGCTGGGCCGCAGAAGGAAACCACGCTAAAGGAACATTTGGCCAAAATACAGATTACAAAAACAATGTGTAGCATATTGAAAGGTCGGAAAATACTGTGTCGCCGGAGGGCACGCCTCTGAAAGAACGGGTCACCAAAGGACAAGACTCAATAACACTGTATATCATATGGAAATGTAGCAGATAGGCTATGTAGCTGAAGGACACTCCGCTAAAAGGAAAGGTCACCAAAGGACAAGTATAAAGAGAACTGTGCAGAATATGGAAAGGTTACCAAATACTGTGCCTGCGGGGGACACGCCTTGAAACTTGATAAAAAGCCTGGGCGCTAAAGGAAACTCCGCTAAAGGAATGGGTAGCCAAAGAATAAGTCTCATATACACAGTGTAGTATATGGAAGGATCACCAAAGGACAAGTCTCAAAAACACTGTGTTGCATATGGAAATGTCACAAAAACACTGGATCGCCGAAGGACGATCCGCTAAAAGAATTGATCGCGTGAGAACAAGTCTCAAAAATCCGATGTTGCATATGGAATGGTTATAAAAAGGCTTTTCCGCTGAAGGAAACCAAACTAAAGGAACGAGTGGCCAAAACACAGATTGCAAAACACTGTGTAGAATATAGAAGGGTCGCAAGAATACTGCGTCGGCTACAGAAACGCCGCTAAAAGAACGGGTCAACAAAGGACAGGTCTTAAAATCACTGTGTAGCATATGGAGAGGTCACAAGAACACCAAGTCAATGAAGGACACACCACTAAGGAAACGGATCGCTGAAAGAACAAGTCTCAAAAACACTGTGTAGAATATAGAAAGGTCATAAAAGGACTGGATCGCTGAATGACACGCCACTAAAAGAACGGGTCGCCAATAACTAAGTCTCAAAATCACTGTGTATCATATGGAAAGGTCACCAAAGACTGAGTCGCGGAAGGAAATGCCTCTAAAGGAACGGGTCGCCACAGGACAAGTCTCAGTAACATTGTATATCTGATGGAAATGTACCAGAAAGACTGGGTCGATGAAGGACACGCCGCTAAAACAACGGGTCCCCAAATGACAAGTCTCAAGAGCACTGTGTAGAATAAGGAAATTCAACCAATCTACTGTGCCTCCGAGGGGCACGCCTTTAAAGGAACGGGTCGCCAAAGTACAAGTCTCAAGAAAGCTATGCAGCATGTAGAAAGGTCAAAAAAGACTGTGTCGCCGAAGTACACGCTTGTTAAGGGAAAAACTGGCCAGAGCAGAAGTCTCAAAATCACTGTGTGACATATGGAAAGGTCACAAAAAGACTGGAACGCCGATGAGCACGCCGCTAAAAGAAAAGGTCACCAAAGGATGAGTCTCAAGTGCACTGTGTAGAATATGGAAAGGTTACCAAAAGACTGAGCTCCGAGGGACACGTCTTTAAAAGAACGGGACGCCAAAGGACAAGTCTCAAGAGCACTGTGTAGAATATGGAAAGGTTACCAAATGACTGAGCCTCCGAGGGACACGTATTTAAAAGAACGTTTCGCCAAAGGACAAGTCTCAAGAAAACTATGCAGCATGTAGAAAGGTCACAAAAAGACTGTGTCGCCGAAATACACGCTTGTTAAAGGAAAAACTGGCCGAAGGACAAGTCTCAAAATGACTGTGTGGCATATGGAAAGGTCACAAAAAGACTGTTTCGCCGAAGGACACGTCGCTTCAAGAACGGGTCGCTAAAGGACAGGTCTCAAAAACACAGCCCAGCTTATGAAAATATCACAAAAAACTGGTCGCCGAAAGGCACGCCGCTAAAAGAACGGGTCGCCAAAGGACAAGTCTCAAAAACACTGTGTTGCATATGGAAATGTCACAAAAACACTGGATCGACGAAGGACAATCCGCTAAAAGAATTGATCGCGAAAGAACAAGTCTCAAAAACCCTATGTTGCATATGGAAAGGTCACAAAAACACTGGGTCGCCGATTAGCACGCCGCTAAAGAACGGGTCGCCAATGGACAAGACTCAATAACAATGTATATCACATGGAAATGTAGCAGATAGACTGGGTCGATGAAGGACACGCCGGTAAAACAACGGGTCCCCAAAGGACAAGTCTCAAGAGCAATGTGCAGAATAAGGAAATTCAACCAAACTAGTGTGCCTCCGAGGGACACGTCTTTAAAAAAACGGGTCGCCAAAGGGCAAGTCTCAAGAAAACTATGCAGCATGTAGAAAGGTCACACAAACAATGTGTCGCCGAAGTACACGCTTGTTAAAGGAAAAACTGGCCGAAGGAGAAGTCTCAAAATGACTGAGTGGCATATGAAAGGTCACAAAAAGTCTGGGTCGCCGAAGAGCACTTGGCTTCAAGAACGGGTCCCTAAAGGACAAGTCTGAAAAACACTGTCCAGCTTGTGGAAAGGTCACAAAAATACTGGTCGCCGAAGGACAAGTCTCAAAAACAGTGTGTTACTTATGAAAAGGTCACAAAAACACTGGAACGCCGATGGGCACGCCGCTAAAAGAATTGATCGCGAAAGATCAAGTCTCAAAAACGCTGTGTTGCATGCGAAAATCTTATAAAAAGGCTGGGCCGCTGAAGGAAACCATGCTAAAGGAACGAATGGCCAAAGTAGAGATTACAAAAACCATGTGTAGCACATGGAAAGGTCGGAAAATACTGTGTCGCCGAAGGGCACGCCTCTGAAAGAACGGGTCACCAAAGGACAAGACTCAATAACACTGTATATCATATGGAAATGTAGCAGATAGGCTATGTAGCTGAAGGACACTCCGCTAAAAGGAAAGGTCACCAAAGGACAAGTATAAAGAGAACTGTGCAGAATATGGAAAGGTTACCAAATACTGTGCCTGCGGGGGACACGCCTTGAAACTTGATAAAAAGCCTGGGCGCTAAAGGAAACTCCGCTAAAGGAATGGGTCGCCAAACAATAAGTCTCATATACACAGTGTAGTATATGGAAGGGTCACAAAAAGACTGGGTCGCCGAGAGAGTCGCCGCTAAAGAACGGGTCGCCAAAGGACAAGATTCAATAACATTATGAATGATATGGAAATGTAGCAGAAAGACTGGGTCGCTGAAAACAAGTAGCATAAAGAAAAGGTCACCAAAGGATGAGTCTCAAGAGCACTGTGTAGAATATGGAAAGGTTACCAAAAGACTGAGCTCCGAGGGACACGCCTTTAAAAGAACGAGTCGCCAAAGGACAAGTCTCAAAATGACTGTGTGGCATATGGAAAGGTCACAAAAAGACTGGTTCGCCGAAGGACACGTCGCTTCAAGAACGGGTCGCTAAAGGTCAGGTCTCAAAAACTCTGTCCAGCTTATGAAAAGATCACAAAAAACTGGTCGCCGAAAGGCACGCCGCTAAAAGAACGAGTCGTCAAAGGACAAGTGTCAAAAACACTGTGTTGCATATGGAAATGTCACAAAAACACTGGATCGCCGAAGGACAATCCGCTAAAAGATTTGATGACGAAAGAATAAGTCTCAAAAACTTTATGTTGCATATGGAATTGTTATAAAAGGCTGGGCCGCTGAAGGAAACCAAACTAAAGGAACGATTGGCCAAAAACAGATTACAAAATCACTGTGGAGCATATGGAAGGGTCGCAAGAAGACTGCGTCGCCTAAAGAAACACCGTTAAAAGAACGGGTCAACAAAGGACAGGTCTCAAAATCACTGTGAAGCATATGGAGAGGTCACAAGAACACCGGGTCAATGAAGGACACACCGCTAAGGAAACGGATCGCTAAAAGGAACAAGTCTCAAAAACACTGTGTAGCATATGGAAAGGTCATAAAAGAACTGGGTCACTGGATGACACGCTACTAAAAGAACGGATCGCCAATTATTAAGTCCAAAATCACAGTGTATCATATGGAAAGGTCACCAAAGACTTGGTCGCGGAAGGAAATGCCGCTAAAGCAACGGGTCGACACAGGACAAGTCTCAAAAACGCTGTGTTGCATATGGAAAGGTAAAACAAACACTGGGTCGCCGAAGGACACGCCGCTAAAAGAACGGATGGCGAAATAACATGTATCAAAAACACTGTCTAGCTTATTTAAAGATCACAAAAAATTGATCGCCGAAACGCACGTCGCTAAAAGAACGGGTCGCCAAAGGACAAGTCTCAAAAACACTGTGTTGCATATGGAAATGTCACAAAAACACTGGATCGCCGAAGGACAATCCGCTAGAAGAATTAATCCCTAAAGAACAAGTGTCAAGAACCCTATGTTGCATATGGAATGGTTATAAAAAGGCTGGGCCGCTGAAGGAAACCAAACTAAAGGAACGAGTGGCCAAAACACAGATTGCAAAAACACTGTGTAGAATATGGAAGGGTCGCAAGAATACTGCGTCGGCTACAGAAACGCCGCTAAAAGAACGGGTCAACAAAGGACAGGTCTCAAAATCACTGTGTAGCATATGGAGAGGTCACAAGAACACCAAGTCAATGAAGGACACACCGCTAAGGAAACGGATCGCTGAAAGAACAAGTCTCAAAAACTCTGTGTAGAATATAGAAAGGTCATAAAAGGACTGGTTTGATGAAGGACACGCCGCTAAAACAACGGGTCCCCAAAGGACAAGTCTCAAGAGCAATATGTAGAATAAGGAAATTCAACCAAACTAGTGTGCCTCCGAGGGACACGTCTTTAAAAAAACGGGTCGCCAAAGGGCAAGTCTCAAGAAAACTATGCAGCATGTAGAAAGGTCACAAAAACACTGTGTCGCCGAAGTACACGCTTGTTAAAGGAAAAACTGGCCGAAGGACAAGTCTCAAAATGACTGTGTGGCATATGGAAAGGTCACAAAAAACTGGTCGCCGAAAGACACGCCGCTAAAAGAACGGGTCGCCAAAGGACAAGTCTCAAAAACACTGTGTTGCATATGGAAATGTCACAAAAACGCTGGATCGCCTAAAGACAATCCGCTAAAAGAATTGATCGCTCAAGAACAAGTCTCAAAAACCCTATGTTGCATATGGAATGGTTAAAAAAAGGCTGGGGCGCTGAAGGAAACCAAACTAAAGGAACGAGTGGCCAAAACACAGATTACAAAATCACTGTGTAGCATATGGAAGGGTCGCAAGAAGACTGCGTCGCCTAACGAAACGCCGCTTAAAGAACGGTTCAACAAAGGACAGGTCTCAAAATCACCGTGTACCATATAGAGAGGTCACAAGAACACGGGGTCAATGAAGGACACACCGCTAAAGAAACGGATCGCTAAAAGAACAAGTCTCAAAAACGCTGTGTCGCACATGGAAAGGTAACACAAACACTGGGTCGCCGAAGGACACGCCGCTAAAAGAACGGATCGCGAAAGGACATGTATCAAAAACACTGTCCAGCTTATGAAAAGATCACAAAAAGACTGGTGGCCGAAAGACAAGCTGCTAAAACAAAGGGTAGCCAAAGGACAAGTCGCAAAAACACTGTGTTGCATGGAAAGGTCACAAAAACACTGGGTCGCCGATTAGCACGCCTCTAAAGAACGGGTCGCCAATGGACAAGACTCAATAACACTGTATATCAGATGGAAATGTAGCAGAAAGACTGGGTCGATGAAGGACACGCCGGTAAAACAACGGGTCCCCAAAAGACAAGTCTCAAGAGCAATGTGTATATTAAGGAAATTCAACCAAACTAGTGTGCCTCCGAGGGACACGTCTTTAAAAAAACGGGTCGCCAAAGGGCAAGTCTCAAGAAAACTATGCAGCATGTAGAAAGGTCACACAAACGCTGTGTCGCCGAAGTACACGCTTGTTAAAGGAAAAACTGGCCGAAGGAGAAGTCTCAAAATGACTGAGTGGCATATGGAAAGCTCACAAAAGTCTGGGTCGCCGAAGGGCACGTGGCTTCAAGAACGGGTCCCTAAAGGACAAGTCTGAAAAACACTGTCCAGCTTGTGGAAAGGTCACAAAAATACTAGTCGCCGAAGGACAAGTCTCAAAAACAGTGTGTTACATATGAAAAGGTCACAAAAACACTGGAACGCCGATGGACAATCCGCTAAAAGAATTGATCGCGAAAGATCAAGTCTCAAAAACGCTGTGTTGCATATGGAAATGTTATAAAAAGGCTGGGCCGCAGAAGGAAACCACGCTAAAGGAACATTTGGCCAAAATACAGATTACAAAAACAATGTGTAGCATATTGAAAGGTCGGAAAATACTGTGTCGCCGGAGGGCACGCCTCTGAAAGAACGGGTCACCAAAGGACAAGACTCAATAACACTGTATATCATATGGAAATGTAGCAGATAGGCTATGTAGCTGAAGGACACTCCGCTAAAAGGAAAGGTCACCAAAGGACAAGTATAAAGAGAACTGTGCAGAATATGGAAAGGTTACCAAATACTGTGCCTGCGGGGGACACGCCTTGAAACTTGATAAAAAGCCTGGGCGCTAAAGGAAACTCCGCTAAAGGAATGGGTAGCCAAAGAATAAGTCTCATATACACAGTGTAGTATATGGAAGGATCACCAAAGGACAAGTCTCAAAAACACTGTGTTGCATATGGAAATGTCACAAAAACACTGGATCGCCGAAGGACGATCCGCTAAAAGAATTGATCGCGTGAGAACAAGTCTCAAAAATCCGATGTTGCATATGGAATGGTTATAAAAAGGCTTTTCCGCTGAAGGAAACCAAACTAAAGGAACGAGTGGCCAAAACACAGATTGCAAAACACTGTGTAGAATATGGAAGGGTCGCAAGAATACTGCGTCGGCTACAGAAACGCCGCTAAAAGAACGGGTCAACAAAGGACAGGTCTTAAAATCACTGTGTAGCATATGGAGAGGTCACAAGAACACCAAGTCAATGAAGGACACACCACTAAGGAAACGGATCGCTGAAAGAACAAGTCTCAAAAACACTGTGTAGAATATAGAAAGGTCATAAAAGGACTGGATCGCTGAATGACACGCCACTAAAAGAACGGGTCGCCAATAACTAAGTCTCAAAATCACTGTGTATCATATGGAAAGGTCACCAAAGACTGAGTCGCGGAAGGAAATGCCTCTAAAGGAACGGGTCGCCACAGGACAAGTCTCAGTAACATTGTATATCTGATGGAAACCAAACAACCAAACCAAAACAACGGGTCCCCAAATGACAAGTCTCAAGAGCACTGTGTAGAATAAGGAAATTCAACCAATCTACTGTGCCTCCGAGGGGCACGCCTTTAAAGGAACGGGTCGCCAAAGTACAAGTCTCAAGAAAACTATGCAGCATGTAGAAAGGTCACAAAAAGACTGTGTCGCCGAAATACACGCTTGTTAAAGGAAAAACTGGCCGAAGGACAAGTCTCAAAATGACTGTGTGGCATAGGGGTTTGTGGTGGGGACAGGACGAGAAAGTACGAACCCCTCTCCAGCAGCTTTGCTACACTTAAAACTTGCTCAACATGGTTACATGAGCTTTTTGCTCAAGTGTGGAGCTCTTATAATTTAAGATTTTTGTAAAAAATGCCCTCGGGAATTTTTTAGAAAGTACGAACCCCTCTCCAGCAGATTTGCTATACTTAAAACTTGCTTAACATGTCTATTTGTTCAAGTGTAGCACCTGCCTAACCCAAGAATTTTATAATTCAGAAAATATCAAACCCCCCCCTCAAGCAGATTTACAAAATTGCATTAGTTTGTCCATAAACTTGTCAATTTTTGGCCACACCAGAAATTAAGCTTATAGTATGTTTTTCTGTCAAAATTCCAGGAATCTTGAATTGATATCTATTGGGTTCTGAGACCGAGTGGAGTGTGGTGCATGGTTTTTATTGTCTTGTAATCAAAAGGTTCGGGTTTGAGTCCTCATAAAATCTGATGGCAAAATGTTAATATTGTAGTTTTGTAAACAAGAGGCTTTGGGTTCGAGTCCTGAGAGATGTGGCATTCCATACGTGAGATTTTGAGAATAATTTTGCTCTGTTAATAGCCCCCAGATCTTAAATTTAGTAAAATGTTGTATAACAGAGCAAAATTATTCTCTATTAAGAATCACCAGAGTTTTGTTATCTGGGTAACAACAATACGAGCAAAACTGCATAATCAATACAATAGAATGGAGGTCAAGTAAACATTCCATGTTCTTTCCAATCTTTTGATCAGTCCCAATGTTTCTGCCAACTATTAATCATGCTTGCCCGGGAGTTGTATGTCAACAGATATAATCTATACTGCGTCTTTTCAGAGAGAAATAACATCATCAAAGAGTAATTGCCTTCTTTCTGTATGCCTGAGTGATTATATCTGTTCATATTACCTGTACTGTGCCTTTTCCGAGGGAAATTACATGTCATTTGTCATGGAATTCAAAGAGAAATTCTTATCTACATTATGCACTCTTTCAGGGATCATCCATCATATTGAGGAATTGCCTTTTCGGATATTGTCATGCAAAGGGTTGATCTTGTCGCAACAGAATAATTGCAATGGCAAATGTGCTGTGTTAGTAGGTAAAAGCTTTTCTGCTCGTAAGCATAGGTGCATAAAATGGGTAGGTAATATATTTTCTGACGGTAAAGTATTGTTTTATATCCAAAGGGTTTCGGTGTTTGAATCGTGTTTCTAGTTCGAGTTGCTGTTTTAAGTCCATTTTATGCACAGTAAGGCTAATCGGGACTGGCCCTACAGTTTTAAAGTGGGATCCGAACTACTTGTGCCTCCACCGGGTATCGAACCCGGGACCTCTTGATTACAAGGCAATGACGCTACCACTGCGCCATGGGGGAAGCCCTGAATCGTGCTTCTAGAATTGCTCTGTGACTCGCTCATTTCTCACATCATAAATATATGATTTTTCACCTATGAGAATAACGCTACATATGGTGTCATCTGGTAAAGCCTCGTGGAATTCACAGATAATTTTAATGTTTGTTCTGTCATTTACCACAACTTGTTTTCTTTTCGAAGTGTTAATTACAAACATGGGTCTCCGTGCTTTGAATTCATCTGGTGCGTAGTACAGGTCAGTATTGCCAGTAGTGACCCGCTTGAAGGAAGAAAAAGCCTCATATAATTTAAGAAAATCATCCTTGGACATGTCTAAATTATAATTTTCCCTAGGGAATACCTCATTTCTGCCATTTTTAAGATATATGTTTTTGATGTTGCAGTTATCAAATCTACTTGAATTTTTTTCCTGATTGTTGTGTCTTCCAGTCTGAAACAGTACCACTACAAAATCGGGCATGTCAAATTGAATACTGGAGAATGAATTTGTAGCATCAAATTCATAATAAGAACCAGTGGCAACCTTCTGTACGCATTGATATGTGTAAAATTGCAGAGGAATCTGGGGATTTTTTACTATATCAGCTTTGTATTTAAGAGCGTAACTGGCCTCATATTCAACAACGGGGATTCTTAACTCCATAGTCTGAATAATGCATTTGCCTGCATCTGGTAAGGTATTAGGCAAAGCTTCCCCTGTAGGGTTTATCGTACTGTACCTCATCAAAGCATTGTTATCATTTGCAGCTCTTCTAAATGTGATTCTTAAACCACCCTTCCACATAATTTCTTTGTAATCCGAGAAGAATCCTGGCAACAGGCGCATAGGGAACAGCACAGTATGATTTTTAGATAATATCTTATCACCAGCTTCAAAACCACCGATTTTGTAGTAAGAAGCCTCTGTTTTGGATAATTTTAGTGTGGCCAAAGCTGTGGAGGTAATGCCTGGATAATCAACTCTGTTTATAACATCGCCATGTTTTCTGATCTCAATTTCAGAGAACAGATGCGGCACAAAATTGTCTACAAGTCTTATGTTCGAATTTGCCGGATAATCTGTTCCATCGAGCTTTACGACATCAAATTTGATGTATAGATCTGCTCTGTGGGGGTGTATAAAGCCATCCCCTACATCAAGATCAACCTCAACCTCCGTGTTGGGTTGATTTAAATTTGCAAATGTCCTCCTGTTTGGGGGGAATGATTGTAGCTCATAACTCTCAATATTTTCCATTGTATGTATTTTTATTTAAATGTTAATCTCTATGATAGCAGTTGTTGTGGCTCCAGCAAAATCAACTAATTCTTCTTTTTCATTAGTGACCATCAATTCAATGTAATCTATTCTGTTGTGACACACGGGAAAATATAATGTTGGGGATGGATTGTAGATGATTGGCTCCATGAATTCGGAATTAGGTTTGAATGTTGCAATGATGCCGGTTTGTTTGTGAGTGCCTATGCCATTTGATTTGGTGATCATACCCTCGGCCACATTACAGTGAATATTCAGAGTCTCTATGGCTAAGAATTTAGGTATATTCATAGCAGTGTGTTTGATGGCTGGTTCGAGTTTTGTGTTGTTCTCAAAGCCTAGCAGCTCTCCTATAGTACCCAGATGCACTGTTTCTGTAGCAGATACAATCTCTACTCTGTGAGTGACAGAATTGAGCATTTAGAGTGGACAGATTATATTGCCCTGGAGTGATGACAATTTTTTGATCCCCTACTGCAATTGTGTTGTTGTGGTGAGTAATATTAGGTATCAAGTACATGCCGTAAAATGCTCTGAGAGCTATTGTTTTGGGATACACTATGTCATCATGCAATTTGAGTTTCAATATTGAATTTTGGCTGGTGAGATGGAATACCCCCATGATGTTTCAGATACCACAAGGCCTTTTGAAAATTTTCAATTGATGGTTTATTTATTTGAGACATATATCTGAGAACAGATAAACACAAATGTCCGCAATTAACATCTTTGAAGTTTTGAACACGGGCATTATTGTAATAAAGATTAGCTGATTTTAGATATTTTACTAAATTTTCAGGTGGAACACCTCCAAATGAATCAAACACAAATGCATCATCGTTTAAATATTTAAGATAACAAATCCAGTGAGTGCCCTGATTTTTGTACTCATCCAAATTAACAATGCCACACTCTTTGTTGAGTGGTTGTTCCGGTAAAGAATCAGACATGTACACACCCCTAAAATTTTTGATACCCAATGGCTTGATTAAAGCTTCAATATCTTGGTTTGTAAGCGGCTCTTGTTTTTTTTAAACTTATTCATGGCTCTCTTAACACCTTTGCCTTTTTTCTCCATTGCCAGGTTATGGCGCCTCTGCTCATCTAATTCTGCCCTATTCTTCTTGGCATCTATTACTGTTTTTGCTATGGCAGCTGATCCCCCGGCCAAGCTCCCAACAGCCCCGAGAGCAGCTAAGATGGCAGGGATGGTAAATATAAATCCCCCTGTATGCAATTTTTTTCTTGATTGCTGTAATTTTTTTAATTGGGGGGTACTAAGCAACAATTTCATACCATGTCCCTTGGCAATACAAGAGCTTTTTTTCTTGCGCTGCTTTTTGGTCAAAAGACTGTCAATATTTTTAAGAGATTTGAGACCTGCATAAGGTATTTGATACATAACACCCTTGGCCTTCATTGTAGGTTTATTATATAAATATTCACAACCCCCACCCCAGTTTTTGTTTGGTGCTCATAGCTATGGTGGTTCCCAATGCTGATATTCTCTCACTCAAAGAAGCATCTTTGCTTACAAATCTACCAAATGCAGCCTCTTCTAATTTCTTGTCTGCGACATGTCTCTTGTCTAGATCAGAATGTGTGTTGTATGCTATGTCATGGTCTCTACAAGCAGCATCTAGGGGATTTACACCAGGATCCCCTCTGTTTAATCTATGGTCCAATTTTGTGCCTGGACCACAATACTGATAGCCTGGAATGTGTAGTTCAAATGGCAGCTTGTTTATGATGTCATTAACCAGGCCCCGACCCTCAGAGACATTCCAAAATTTGGGTGGTAGAGTATTAATAATTTTTATGAGATATCCAATCCCCTTAGGGTCATTCACTATAAAATTAGACAATTTGGTGCTTATCATGTCCATAATTCCAACCTTTTCATTGTAAAAATTGTGGTTCCCAGCATTTTCCTCCCCAGCTATCACCAGCAACCTATCTACAAGTTTCCTGACATCATCAACCCACACAAATTCTTTGGGCAGGGTGCTGTATTGTTTGATTCCACTGCCAGTCTTGATTTGTGACCATATGGGCTTGATTAAATTGTTGTATTTTGCTCCACTGCTAGACTTGACTCTTTTTTGTGTGGGATCATTGTTCTGGTATAGAGCATCTGATTTTATTAATATTTCTTTGTAATATTCATAATCTTGATCTGTATAGCTTCCAGGCCTCTTCCTAGTCATCAGTTCCCACAACCCAGGTGTTCCGGGGTACTTAACAAAAGCACCTTTTTCTCCGAGACGAGATTCTGAATAAACAATCAGATCATCCCCCATAAAAGTTACTCTGAAATTACCGATTCTATGAATAATGCTGCCATCAAGCTCTGTGTCGGCATATAAGCCAAAGACTTCATCTTTGTTGTCTTTAGGTGTGGTTAAATATTTTTGTGCAAGAAGACCCAATTCAATAGGATCTTGACTAGCTTCAATTCTTCTAGGAGCAACAGGACTAGGTGTATGAATACTGGAAAGTGGGGTGAATGGATAATCTAATATGTTCCTTGCAGCTACAGGCACAAGCTCTGTGATCAAATTTTGATTTTGCTCTGTAACAGTTTTGATATTCTTACCTAAATTATTAATAGCATCAATGACAGGCTGTTCTGTTTGTTTGTGTTTTTCATAAATTCCACGGTTCTCTGATTTCCATCCCTTAAATCTTTTTACAAGATAATCTCTTAACTTAAGATCATCAATGATTGGCCGTTTCATGGTTATTTATTTATGTCTCAACGTCTAGAAAATCGTTGATTTTATTTCTGTATTTACCACTATTAGGTGTTCTTGTCATATCAATTGTGACAAACCCATAACTGTCCTGGTTCCAGCACTTGCTGCAAAACTTGGAAAAATCATTGTAGCTCAAGTCCCCACCTACATATTCATCATGTATATGTTTGAGGTTGGTATGATCTTGATGAAACACACATATAAAATTGCTGTTGACTCGGATCAGCTGCTTCGGTATTTTAGAAAAAGTCTGTGCCAGGTAGAAGCAATCAATGTTTTTGTGCCGGCCCTGTGTGAAGAAATTTCTAACCTTGTTTTGATTATCCAGTATAATGTCATCAAACACAACAACAGAATTATCGAGACATTCATCTAATGGCTTAACATCTGATTCAAAAGTGGCTATATCCAATCCATCATATAGCTTCATTAGCTGCTGATATTTTAATTGTTCCAAGCTCTTAGAGAAGACATACAAGTGCCTGTTTTTCCAGTCTAACCAGTTGGGTGCCAATAAAAAATTATCAACCATTAGTGTAGTTTTACCACAAGCAGATGGCCCAACAATAAGACATCTAATATTATCAGGCAGCAACTTGCCATTTCTCTTATTCTGCTGTTCAGGCTCTGGCAGTCTCTTTATAACATCCCAGGTGTTCATAGTATCACTTTGTCTGCATCGATCCAGCTGTTTTCCGGATGACCCAGCCATTTGACAAATAACTTGTTGCCTTTTCTGCGAATGATTTTTTCTATGAGATATGTGTCAGGCTGCTTAGTTTTGCTGAGCTCTTGTTCATAGAACCTGCCTTTGAGAATTTCTCCTCGGTGATCTTTTATTATATATGTGTTAAGGGTCCCGGGTTTAACTTGAACTACTGTAAATAATTCGGTGCTCCAGTTTCTCGTAAAGCCTCTTTTGAATAAGTGCTTATATTTGCTGATTCTTACTTGGTCACCCACCCTGTATTTGGCCTTTCTTGTTGTTGGCTGGTATCTAGGATAATAAACAGTCCTGATCAATTTTTGCTCATCAGATGAAGTTACTTCAGAGGGTTTCATGTTGATTGTGGAATGGACCGAGTTGTTATATTTATGTAGAAGTTTTGGAAGAATATTAATCCATTTATAATTACCTTGGAGGGTAAATTGTTTATACATAAGATTTTTTAAGGTTCTGTTGAATCTCTCTACAATTGAGGCTTTGAGATCACTGTAACTCGAGTAATGTTTTATTGCCTGGCTTTTAATAAATTGTTGAAACACAGAATTATAAAATTCTTTGCCATTATCTGTTTGCAAATAGTGCGGTGATCTTCCTGAATGATTGATGATTGTCCTGAAGGCTTCTGTAACACATTTTCCAGTCTTGGATTTGAGTGGCACAGCCCAGGCAAATTTTGAAAATGTGTCTATCACAGTGAGTAGATACTTGTAGCCCTTGTTGATTTTGTCCAAGTTTTTCAACTGTCCAGTTGCCAACTCAATCAAGTCGCTCTGCCATAAATCATCAATGCCCTTTGTGACTACTGGGAGTCTCTTATAATTATGTCTGGCTTGTCTGTGTAATTCATCAACAATAATTTGTCTAGACATAATATGTAAACAAGAATATTGCAACTATAGGGTGTTCAGCAGCTGATACTGCAGGATTTTCTAAATATAATTTGTCCCCTATTTGTATTTTAAATTCCAGAGTGCCATCATCTTCAGTATAGGTTGTTTCTAATGTGTTGGGATCTGTAAAATCCTCCAACTCTACACTGGTGATTTTTACTTTGTTCTCAGCATTTGTTATTGATAAGGTAGGGTAGTGGTGTGCCTGTGGCTGATGCCAATATTTGATCTTGATTGGTCTCAATGTGCCTCCAACAAAAAACTGGTAATAAAATTGTGCAGGAGACAGCATATATATTTTGCCACCTGGTGTAAATGGTGAATCATATTCTTTGTTGGGGATGCTGTACAATTCAAGAATTACTGTATGTTTTGGATTCTCGATTATGCCTGTTATTTCTTTTTCTGCTGTGAGCAATCTGCTTGTTACAGATTCAAGGTGCTCATTGATGGTCCTAACAACATCATCGTGGCCTGGCTTGATCTTTACGTCCACAACAAGTTTCTTGTATTGTTGCACAATCTCTTGAAGCTGGGTGGCAAAAACAGACAGAGCATTTGCTTGATTGGATTCCATGGTTCCTAGCTGTTGCTTGATATTAGCTACAATTTGCTGTAAATTTTCAACAACTGCCAATTTTGAATTTTGAGCAGTAAGATCATGGACCTGTCTTCTGATATCCTCAAACAAGGCATGCAATTCATTAATATGTTGATTGGTTGGTAGAGTGGCCACTGTCTGAGTGAGTTGTTTGATCTCTGCTTGGATATTCTTGATATCTTCTGATTTCAATATGCGATTCACTGCCCTCTTAATATTTTTAAGTTCCTGTGATGTGGGAAGATTTGATACTGTATTTTGCAAAAATTCAAGTGCCAATTTTACATTGTTTAATTCAGATGCATCAGCCACATTTTGCATAGCATTTTGGAGCAGGGCTATATCTGCCTGAGAGGGTGTTGATTGCTGTAAAATTTCAAGCTTTGTTTGGATATCATCTATCAAGTGATGAAAATGAGACAGTTCAGATTCAGTGTTGAGGTTTTCAAGCTTTGTGATCTGTTCCTGGACACTGACAAGTGTATCTACAATCCCGGGCAGGCGAGATTCTAGTACATTTGCCAAATCATTTTGCACTGCTGCTATTGTACCTTCAAGATGGGTTATGGAACTTTGAATTTTTCCAAAATCTTCATATGTTTCAAGTTGATGCTTAATATTTGCTACACTCCGAGTTATTGTACTCAAAGCATCAGAAGATGGCAAGTTGTTCATAAAATTTTCAAGTGTCTCAATTTTTTCTTTAACCTCGGCTATGGCATTGTTCAGGGGATCCAGATTAGGTATCTGGAGTGATTGAATCTGTTCCTTTAGAGTGGAAATCACTAGATCAAAATCTTCTTGTGATTTTATGCTTTTGACAATTGTTTGGAGCTGTGTCTGGACATTATTTATCTGCTCTTCCAGTTGCTGTTTCAATTGCTCGGAGTTGTTGGCCTGGGTCTTAAATTTGGCTTGAAGAGCTGCTACAGCTTCTTCTAAACTTTGAAAATTATCTAATGTGGCCAAATCAGTATATTTCTGAAGCAGCAATTTGAGTTCAGAATCAATTTTAAGAAGAGGGTCCATGCATTGTGATTGCAAATTTGTAATTTCTAATTGAAGACTGGCATTGAGTGTGGTCTGTAAAGCTTGTAAATCACTTCTCAATTTCTTGACTCTGACATCAAGCATAAGAATCTCATCACTGTGATCTTCATGTCTTGTATGGCCAAATATATCATTAGGCATGTTCTTTTAATGGTTATTTATTATAGAGTATCTGATTCTTAATTCTATAAAAAAGGGTATAAGCTTGTCATAGGATCCAGGGACCTCAATATATAAGCAGTCACCAGCAGAAACAGTATATACAGTGCCAGAAACCATGTTTGAGTGCTTAATTCTATAAATATTTCTCCCTACTGAAATCTTGACATCACCCTCAGGGGTTGTAATAAATTGCAATTGCCCACCTACAGGTAATTGGTAATGATTTAAATTATTGTTAAATATGTACAATGTTTTGCCTGTTTCATCATCATTATCTGTAAGTATGCTGTTCAGATGAATAATTAACAAGCCACTCAGCTTAGACAGCATATCAGGAGAGGCTTGTGGTGTTGGCAGGTCCATAATAGCCTGTTTTTTGAACCCAAATAAGTTCATAGGCATGTTTATTTATTTCAAATCATGCTCTGTAATTGGGCATTGTTTGCCATTTTTCAAATCACAATGCCCCCAAGGTAGAGTATGTATGCAACATGATAAAATGCATCTCTTATCATCATGTGGGTCCAGGGCCACTTTTCTTACAATATTTGAAGTCAATAAGTGATCCTCACTCTGAATTCTATTTTCTGATGTTCTAATTGAACTCTGGGATTTGATGCAATTTTTATAATCTTCAAATACAAGATCTTTTTCCACAGTAACTCTGCCAATACCCTTGGCCTTTTTGACAACAGTACTACATGTTTTAAAACTGTACACCTTGGCACTTAACCCAGCAAATTCCACAATAACATCACCACATGTCTCATCTTTTAACTTGCCAGGCACCTTTTTGTTGTGGTGTTGTTGAATCTTTGTATGTTCACTGGTATCAAAGTATTGAAACAATTCAGGCTGTGCAATATCTTGATAAACATCTTCTGTTTGAATATCAAGAATAAAACTATCCGTGTCCATGTACAATAATTTTACACGATCACCATAAAAAGGTTTCAGCACATCATAATACAATATTAACATATGTAATTTGGACAATTCCAATATCACAGCCCCTACATAAATAGGTTTATCAAACTTAATCTTTGTTTTCATCATGTTGAAAAGAGCCATGTGCTCATCATAAATTCTTCTATAATTGAAGTTGGGCTTTGCAACCAATTTTTTGCTCCGGCTGGGGTCAGTAATTATTTTAACATCGGTATGTTTTCTGACATTTTCTATTGTTTTGCCATACACTGAATTCACCATCAATTTAAACAAGCCCTTATCAAATTCGCTTTTTGCAGATGTTCGAAGCTCCGTGTTTGTATCAATGTATGGTTTCAACCATTCTGAGTGCCTGAACCTCAAAACTTTTCCAATTTTGGTCACTTGAACACCATGATGCATCAGGAACTGGAGGTTTTTGTAATATATGACATAATCCTGTTTTGGCTCCAGGGTCATCATGAGCTTCTTCTGTTTAGAGCCAGGTGAGCACTTAACCTCGGGAATTGGGGGCAGATCAGAAAATTTCTTGTGCAAATCATCAGGAATTGTCAGATCAACCTCTAAGAAGAGGCCATAGTCACTGTCATCAAAATCCTGAAGATCCTCAATATTGAAATCTTCGACCCATTCAAGCCCTGCATATGGCAGTTTATCCATCATAGCATGACCATAGAGGTTGTTTGCATCTACATACAGTATGTAATTTGATGGCCGTGCTGGATCATAATCAGGCAGCATAATATGCTTGTTATTTGCTCTGGCATATCTCTGGGAACATTGCACCATCCCACCTCTTATACATTGCTCCATAAACAGATACGTATCTTGATCGTGGATCAGATCCAATTGCTTTTTGGTGTTGAAAAACATTGCAGACCATGCTAGGCCCGGGGCACTGTAAAAATACACTGGGTCCAGTTTATAATTTTGCATGGAAGATTTTCTGAATGCTTGCAATATATCAGCTAAGAGAGTGACATCAAGTTTCAAATATGCCATGTGATAATCACCAAATGTCTTGCATTTTAAATTGTTCCACATCAACTGGGCATGGTGATAATCTTCATCAGTGATTCCAGATCCTCTGATTCTGCTGTAAAACTCTTCTTGTGGTGGCAGGGAACACTCATCAAATTTAGAAGAATCTGTGACATAGTCATATGGATATACACCCTTCCGCCTAATTAATTTCAGGTCCTGATTTGGAAACAATGCACGTGTGATTTTGAATTGATCATCAGATAATTGAGTGGCCAGTGTATCCAGGCTAGCTGATAAAAATCTGTAAGAATCAAGAAATCTTATGTGAATAGGAACACCATCAACTTTAATTATCTTGCTAATAGATATATATTTCTCATCATTTTCAGCTAAAATATTTAAATTCTGCTTGTCAA
Source organism: Lepisma saccharinum (assembly GCF_977018435.1). Taxonomy (NCBI): domain Eukaryota; kingdom Metazoa; phylum Arthropoda; class Insecta; order Zygentoma; family Lepismatidae; genus Lepisma; species Lepisma saccharinum. Next base: position 81,450 of record NC_139230.1, on the reverse strand, counting down.
ACCCCTCGTACCTGATCAGATGATGGAAATCATAATTGGATGCTCCGTGGCAAAATATGGGGATAAATCTTGGTCTCTTGATCTGAATATTGCAGCTATTACACAGGGCCATTAAGAATTTACCATCTGTATGAGAATGGTGATGAACCTTGATATTTGTATCTGAAAATTCAGAATCACATACCGGGCATTTTTCTGCATTGTTGAAATCCTCAATCTGTTCCTCTGTTAAAGGCAACATGGGTTTTGATATTAATAAGATGTTAGATGCTATGTCACGGCACTCATTTTCTATTCTATGTGCAAATATTTTGATGGCATCTGGTCCCTTGTATGAATATTCTTTAGTAACAATACCATCCTGTACAACCACATAACAAAAGCTGGAAGGTTCATGTTGCTGGTACGGAGTAATTGAAGATTCTTCTGGATCTGGGCTACAGAATGCAAGAGATTTGAGATTCGATTCGGAATCCCAGACAATATATACAGGGTGTTCCAACAAGGCTTCATACTTTTTGAATTTGCAATTTTCACTTGGATTGGGCATCACCATATGAACAGGTTTATGGTTGCCACAGTATTTCAGATGCTCAATTAACTTGTTTTTAGCAATTTCTACACTCTCTTCACAAACACCATTCACCATTTTTCTACCATCAAAAACAGTTAAGCATCTTCTGCACAACTTAAATATTTTTTTATATTTGTCTAGTTGTGTTCTCACTAAAGCTTCAAGAATATGTATCAGAGTGTAATGATATGTACCATCCCCTTCAATTAAGAGCAGATCAATCGGAATTGCAGATTCATCATCAAGTGTACTGATTCTGAGAGGTGCTATCGGGCAATTGCCAGTGGAACAAGTAAATACATTAATAGATAATTGTTTGCCATCGATGTGCCTGGCCTTTTTTTCAAATTTATCAATATTCTGAACTGACATTGGATATTCCAAACCCTCTATTGCATCGTCAAAATCGTGCTCATGCTGTTTGTAATAAGTTATTCTCTCAGGATGGCTTGAAACTGGATACAAAGCAGCTAATATACACCACAAAAAACATTTCTGGTCGGTGTTTTTTATATTGACCACGGCTCTTTTGTTTTTGATATTAGCAGGTAATGGCAGATATGTAGAACCTTTTAATGGGCTGAATTCAGAAATATTAACATATAACTTGTGCGATGAACCGCATAGGCTCCATCCGGACTCTTTTGCCGCAAATTCAGAGTGTTTCATGTTCAGTTGATCCATCAATCTGCTTATTATTGTGTCTAAATTTGCGTTTGAATATACCGGTACAGTTTCTGTTACGTGGGGGTGTGTAAATTTTGTGTCATTTGGTTTCTTATATTGTACAAACAATTTGAGAAAAAGCTTATAAGAGCCATTTTGTGCATTTAGAATTGCCTGGAGATCAGAATTTATACTGTTCAAGAAATTCTCAATGCCGCATCTTGGCTCCGATACAAACCGATAATCCCTAAGTTGGGTATTAAAACTGCTACGGATAGGTTCATGGCGTGGTTGCTTTGCTGCTCTGGCATTAAGAGGTACTTCGTGCCTTCTTTTCAGGCCAGATGTGGATGGTTGAGGGGGCAATATTGATGACTGTACAGAGCAAGTATCTTTATGTTTATATGTGAAATATTCCATGTTATATTTTCTATTGCATTTGGGGCAAATTTTTGTGGGAGTTTTGTATTTGTCTGGATTACAAATTTTTTGGTGCTTGGCCCAATTAGAGCTGGATATATTCTTATTGCACTGATTACAATATTTTTGATTTGGCATTTTTGCTGTTGTTTATTATATACAATTTCCTGGGTTTCAATTCAAAATTTTATACTGAATAAAAAATATCAGTTGGGTTCAGCACTGTGCTTTGTGTGTGTGTGTATGTGTGTATGTGTGTATACACTTAATATTTTTGGCTTTGGTATTTATATAAAATTTCCTGGGATTCAAATCTAATCTCTATGGATTAATATTAATAATATTAATCTTATGACAGGTTGTAAAGCCAATAGCCCACAAGTGTAAAAATCATTCACATTGACCCAGCGCAAATGCCTGCACGGACATGCATGTCTTGAATAGCAATAACCTTGTTATGTATAACACGCTGGGACAAATATAAGCTTGACTCTAAATATGAGTGGATTACAACAAATAACAGATTTTATATTGTTAAACCTGTAAGTATGAGAAGTACTGTATCAACACATCTATTCTCCTCAGTCAGTCTCACAATACTGAATGACGCAATACTCGGGAATTTCTGTAAATACTGGCGCTGAGGGCAAAGCAAAAATCAATACTACCGTCTCGGGAATTCCATACACTGACACAGAGGAGAAACATGCAAACACGAAGCAATTCTAGAGGTAGGCTCTGCATATTGCATTGTTTTAATATTAGATAAGCAAATTGAATAGTATCCAATTAAACTTAAACCTGAAGTAAATATGTATAGGTAGGTATGGATACAAGTTTATAGACAAACTAATGCAATTTTGTAAATCTGCTTGAGGGGGGGTTTGATATTTTCCGAATTATAAAATTCTTGGGTTAGGCAGGTGCTACACTTAAACAAATGAACATGTTGAGCAAGTTTTAAGTATAGCAAATCTGCTGGAGAGGGGTTCGTACTTTCTGAAAAATTCCCGAGGGCATTTTTTACAAAAATCTTGAATTATAAGAGCTCCACGCTTGAACAAAAAGCTCATGTAACCATGTTGAGCAAGTTTTAAGTGTAGCAAAGCTGCTGGAGAGGGGTTCGTACTTTCTCGTCCTGTCCCCACCACAAACCCCACTACTCATATGGAAAGGTCACAAAAAGACTGGTTCGCCGAAGGACACGTCGCTTCAAGAACGGGTCGCTAAAGGACAGGTCTCAAAAACACTGCCCAGCTTATGAAAATATCACAAAAAACTGGTCGCCGAAAGGCACGCCGCTAAAAGAACGGGTCGCCAAAGGACAAGTCTCAAAAACACTGTGTTGCATATGGAAATGTCACAAAAACACTGGATCGACGAAGGACAATCCGCTAAAAGAATTGATCGCGAAAGAACAAGTCTCAAAAACCCTATGTTGCATATGGAAAGGTCACAAAAACACTGGGTCGCCGATTAGCACGCCGCTAAAGAACGGGTCGCCAATGGACAAGACTCAATAACAATGTATATCAGATGGAAATGTAGCAGATAGACTGGGTCGATGAAGGACACGCCGGTAAAACAACGGGTCCCCAAAGGACAAGTCTCAAGAGCAATGTGCAGAATAAGGAAATTCAACCAAACTAGTGTGCCTCCGAGGGACACGTCTTGAAACTTGATAAAAAAGCCTGGGCGCTAAAGGAAACTCCGCTAAAGGAATGGGTCGCCAAAGAATAAGTCTCAAGTACACTGTGTAGTATATGGAAGGGTCACAAAAAGACTGGGTCGCAGAGAGAGTCGCCGCTAAAGAACGGGTCGCCAAAGGACAAGATTCAATAACATTATGAATGATATGGAAATGTAGCAGAAAGACTGGGTCGCTGAAGGACACGCCGCATAAAGAAAAGGTCACCAAAGGATGACTCTCAAGAGCACTGTGTAGAATATGGAAAGGTTACCAAATGACTGAGCTCCGAGGGACACGCCTTTAAAAGAACGAGTCGCCAAAGGACAAGTCTCAAAATGACTGTGTGGCACATGGAAAGGTCACAAAAAGACTGGTTCGCCGAAGGACACGTCGCTTCAAGAACGGGTCGCTAAAGGACAGGTCTCAAAAACACTGTCCAGCTTATGAAAAGATCAGAAAAAACTGGTCGCCGAAAGGCACGCCGCTAAAAGAACGGGTCACCAAAGGACAAGGCTCAAGAGCACTGTGCAGAATATGGAAAGGTTACCAAAAGACTGTGCCTGCGAGGGACACGTTTTGAAACTTGATTAAAAGCCTGGGCCGCTAAAGGAAACTCCGCTAAAGGAAAGGGTCGCCAAAGAATAAGTCTCAAATACACTGTGTAGTATATGGAAGGGTCACAAAAAGACTGGGTCGCCGAGAGATTCGCCGCTAAAGAACGGGTCGCCAAAGGACAAGATTCAATAACACTATGAATGATATGGAAATGTATCAGAAAGACTGGGTCGCTGAAGGACAAGCCGCATAAAGAAAAGGTCACCAAAGGATGAGTCTCAAGAGCACTGTGTAGAATATGGAAAGGTTACCAAAAGACTGAGCTCCGAGGGACACGCCTTTAAAAGAACAAGTCTCCAAAGGACAAGTCACAAAATGACTGTGTGGCATATGGAAAGGTCACAAAACGACTGGTTCGCCGAAGGACACGTCGCTTCAAGAACGGGTTGCTAAAGGACAGGTCTCAAAAACACTGTCCAATCTATGAAAATATCACAAAAAACTGGTCGCGGAAAGGCACGCCGCTAAAAGAACGGGTCGCCAAAGGAAAAGTCTCAAAAACACTGTGTTGCATATGGAAATGTCACAAAAACACTATATCGCCGAAGGACAATCCGCATAAAGAATTGATCGCTCAAGAACAAGTCTCAAAAACCCTATGTTGCATATGGAATGGTTATAAAAAGGCTCGGCCGCTGAAGGAAACCAAACTAAATGAAACGAGTGGCCAAAACACAGCTTACAAAATCACTGTGTAACATGTGGAAGGGTCGCAAGAAGACTGCGTCGCCTAACGAAACGCCGCTAAAAGAACGGTTCAACAAAGGACAGGTCTCAAAATCACCGTGTAGCATATAGAGAGGTCACAAGAACACGGGGTCAATGAAGGACACACCGCTAAAGAAACGGATCGCTAAAAGAACAAGTCTCAAAAACGCTGTGTCGCACATGGAAAGGTAACACAAACAGTGGGTCGCCGAAGGACACGCCGCTAAAAGAACGGATCGCGAAAGAACATGTATCAAAAACACTGTCCAGCTTATGAAAAGATCACAAAAAGACTGGTGGCCGAAAGACAAGCTGCTAAAAGAACGGGTCGCCAAAGGACAAGTCGCAAGAAACTGTGTTGCGTATGGAAAGGTCACAAAAACACTGGGTCGCCGATTAGCACGCCTCTAAAGAACGGGTCGCCAATGGACAAGACTCAATAACACTGTATATCAGATGGAAATGTAGCAGAAAGACTGGGTCGATGAAGGACACGCCGGTAAAACAACGGGTCCCCAAAGGACAAGTCTCAAGAGCAGTGTGTAGAATAAGGAAATTCAACCAAACTAGTGTGCCTCCGAGGGACACGTCTTTAAATAAACGAGTCGCCAAAGGGCAAGTCTCAAGAAAACTATGCAGCATGTAGAAAGGTCACAAAAACACAGTGCCGCCGAAGTACACGCTTGTTAAAGGAAAAACTGGCCGAAGGAGAAGTCTGAAAATGACTGAGTGGCATATGGAAAGCTCACAAAAAGTCTGGGTCGCCGAAGGGCACGTGGCTTCAAGAACGGGTCCCTAAAGGACAAGTCTGATAAACACTGTCCAGCTTGTGGAAAGGTCACAAAAATACTAGTCGCCGAAGTACAAGTCTCAAAAACAGTGTGTTACATATGAAAAGGTCACAAAAACACTGGAACGCCGATGGACAATCCGCTAAAAGAAATAATCGCGAAAGATCAAGTCTCAAAAACGCTGTGTTGCATATGGAAATGTTATAAAAAGGCTGGGCCGCAGAAGGAAACCACGCTAAAGGAACATTTGGCCAAAATACAGATTACAAAAACAATGTGTAGCATATTGAAAGGTCGGAAAATACTGTGTCGCCGGAGGGCACGCCTCTGAAAGAACGGGTCACCAAAGGACAAGACTCAATAACACTGTATATCATATGGAAATGTAGCAGATAGGCTATGTAGCTGAAGGACACTCCGCTAAAAGGAAAGGTCACCAAAGGACAAGTATAAAGAGAACTGTGCAGAATATGGAAAGGTTACCAAATACTGTGCCTGCGGGGGACACGCCTTGAAACTTGATAAAAAGCCTGGGCGCTAAAGGAAACTCCGCTAAAGGAATGGGTAGCCAAAGAATAAGTCTCATATACACAGTGTAGTATATGGAAGGATCACCAAAGGACAAGTCTCAAAAACACTGTGTTGCATATGGAAATGTCACAAAAACACTGGATCGCCGAAGGACGATCCGCTAAAAGAATTGATCGCGTGAGAACAAGTCTCAAAAATCCGATGTTGCATATGGAATGGTTATAAAAAGGCTTTTCCGCTGAAGGAAACCAAACTAAAGGAACGAGTGGCCAAAACACAGATTGCAAAACACTGTGTAGAATATAGAAGGGTCGCAAGAATACTGCGTCGGCTACAGAAACGCCGCTAAAAGAACGGGTCAACAAAGGACAGGTCTTAAAATCACTGTGTAGCATATGGAGAGGTCACAAGAACACCAAGTCAATGAAGGACACACCACTAAGGAAACGGATCGCTGAAAGAACAAGTCTCAAAAACACTGTGTAGAATATAGAAAGGTCATAAAAGGACTGGATCGCTGAATGACACGCCACTAAAAGAACGGGTCGCCAATAACTAAGTCTCAAAATCACTGTGTATCATATGGAAAGGTCACCAAAGACTGAGTCGCGGAAGGAAATGCCTCTAAAGGAACGGGTCGCCACAGGACAAGTCTCAGTAACATTGTATATCTGATGGAAATGTACCAGAAAGACTGGGTCGATGAAGGACACGCCGCTAAAACAACGGGTCCCCAAATGACTAGTCTCAAGAGCACTGTGTAGAATAAGGAAATTCAACCAATCTACTGTGCCTCCGAGGGGCACGCCTTTAAAGGAACGGGTCGCCAAAGTACAAGTCTCAAGAAAGCTATGCAGCATGTAGAAAGGTCAAAAAAGACTGTGTCGCCGAAGTACACGCTTGTTAAGGGAAAAACTGGCCAGAGCAGAAGTCTCAAAATCACTGTGTGACATATGGAAAGGTCACAAAAAGACTGGAACGCCGATGAGCACGCCGCTAAAAGAAAAGGTCACCAAAGGATGAGTCTCAAGTGCACTGTGTAGAATATGGAAAGGTTACCAAAAGACTGAGCTCCGAGGGACACGTCTTTAAAAGAACGGGACGCCAAAGGACAAGTCTCAAGAGCACTGTGTAGAATATGGAAAGGTTACCAAATGACTGAGCCTCCGAGGGACACGTATTTAAAAGAACGGGTCGCCAAAGGACAAGTCTCAAGAAAACTATGCAGCATGTAGAAAGGTCACAAAAAGACTGTGTCGCCGAAATACACGCTTGTTAAAGGAAAAACTGGCCGAAGGACAAGTCTCAAAATGACTGTGTGGCATATGGAAAGGTCACAAAAAGACTGTTTCGCCGAAGGACACGTCGCTTCAAGAACGGGTCGCTAAAGGACAGGTCTCAAAAACACAGCCCAGCTTATGAAAATATCACAAAAAACTGGTCGCCGAAAGGCACGCCGCTAAAAGAACGGGTCGCCAAAGGACAAGTCTCAAAAACACTGTGTTGCATATGGAAATGTCACAAAAACACTGGATCGACGAAGGACAATCCGCTAAAAGAATTGATCGCGAAAGAACAAGTCTCAAAAACCCTATGTTGCATATGGAAAGGTCACAAAAACACTGGGTCGCCGATTAGCACGCCGCTAAAGAACGGGTCGCCAATGGACAAGACTCAATAACAATGTATATCAGATGGAAATGTAGCAGATAGACTGGGTCGATGAAGGACACGCCGGTAAAACAACGGGTCCCCAAAGGACAAGTCTCAAGAGCAATGTGCAGAATAAGGAAATTCAACCAAACTAGTGTGCCTCCGAGGGACACGTCTTGAAACTTGATAAAAAAGCCTGGGCGCTAAAGGAAACTCCGCTAAAGGAATGGGTCGCCAAAGAATAAGTCTCAAGTACACTGTGTAGTATATGGAAGGGTCACAAAAAGACTGGGTCGCAGAGAGAGTCGCCGCTAAAGAACGGGTCGCCAAAGGACAAGATTCAATAACATTATGAATGATATGGAAATGTAGCAGAAAGACTGGGTCGCTGAAGGACACGCCGCATAAAGAAAAGGTCACCAAAGGATGACTCTCAAGAGCACTGTGTAGAATATGGAAAGGTTACCAAATGACTGAGCTCCGAGGGACACGCCTTTAAAAGAACGAGTCGCCAAAGGACAAGTCTCAAAATGACTGTGTGGCATATGGAAAGGTCACAAAAAGACTGGTTCGCCGAAGGACACGTCGCTTCAAGAACGGGTCGCTAAAGGACAGGTCTCAAAAACACTGTCCAGCTTATGAAAAGATCAGAAAAAACTGGTCGCCGAAAGGCACGCCGCTAAAAGAACGGGTCACCAAAGGACAAGGCTCAAGAGCACTGTGCAGAATATGGAAAGGTTACCAAAAGACTGTGCCTGCGAGGGACACGTTTTGAAACTTGATTAAAAGCCTGGGCCGCTAAAGGAAACTCCGCTAAAGGAAAGGGTCGCCAAAGAATAAGTCTCAAATACACTGTGTAGTATATGGAAGGGTCACAAAAAGACTGGGTCGCCGAGAGATTCGCCGCTAAAGAACGGGTCGCCAAAGGACAAGATTCAATAACACTATGAATGATATGGAAATGTATCAGAAAGACTGGGTCGCTGAAGGACAAGCCGCATAAAGAAAAGGTCACCAAAGGATGAGTCTCAAGAGCACTGTGTAGAATATGGAAAGGTTACCAAAAGACTGAGCTCCGAGGGACACGCCTTTAAAAGAACAAGTCTCCAAAGGACAAGTCACAAAATGACTGTGTGGCATATGGAAAGGTCACAAAAAGACTGGTTCGCCGAAGGACACGTCGCTTCAAGAACGGGTTGCTAAAGGACAGGTCTCAAAAACACTGTCCAATCTATGAAAATATCACAAAAAACTGGTCGCGGAAAGGCACGCCGCTAAAAGAACGGGTCGCCAAAGGAAAAGTCTCAAAAACACTGTGTTGCATATGGAAATGTCACAAAAACACTATATCGCCGAAGGACAATCCGCATAAAGAATTGATCGCTCAAGAACAAGTCTCAAAAACCCTATGTTGCATATGGAATGGTTATAAAAAGGCTCGGCCGCTGAAGGAAACCAAACTAAATGAAACGAGTGGCCAAAACACAGCTTACAAAATCACTGTGTAACATGTGGAAGGGTCGCAAGAAGACTGCGTCGCCTAACGAAACGCCGCTAAAAGAACGGTTCAACAAAGGACAGGTCTCAAAATCACCGTGTAGCATATAGAGAGGTCACAAGAACACGGGGTCAATGAAGGACACACCGCTAAAGAAACGGATCGCTAAAAGAACAAGTCTCAAAAACGCTGTGTCGCACATGGAAAGGTAACACAAACAGTGGGTCGCCGAAGGACACGCCGCTAAAAGAACGGATCGCGAAAGAACATGTATCAAAAACACTGTCCAGCTTATGAAAAGATCACAAAAAGACTGGTGGCCGAAAGACAAGCTGCTAAAAGAACGGGTCGCCAAAGGACAAGTCGCAAGAAAATGTGTTGCGTATGGAAAGGTCACAAAAACACTGGGTCGCCGATTAGCACGCCTCTAAAGAACGGGTCGCCAATGGACAAGACTCAATAACACTGTATATCAGATGGAAATGTAGCAGAAAGACTGGGTCGATGAAGGACACGCCGGTAAAACAACGGGTCCCCAAAGGACAAGTCTCAAGAGCAGTGTGTAGAATAAGGAAATTCAACCAAACTAGTGTGCCTCCGAGGGACACGTCTTTAAATAAACGAGTCGCCAAAGGGCAAGTCTCAAGAAAACTATGCAGCATGTAGAAAGGTCACAAAAACACAGTGCCGCCGAAGTACACGCTTGTTAAAGGAAAAACTGGCCGAAGGAGAAGTCTGAAAATGGCTGAGTGGCATATGGAAAGCTCACAAAAAGTCTGGGTCGCCGAAGGGCACGTGGCTTCAAGAACGGGTCCCTAAAGGACAAGTCTGATAAACACTGTCCAGCTTGTGGAAAGGTCACAAAAATACTAGTCGCCGAAGGACAAGTCTCAAAAACAGTGTGTTACATATGAAAAGGTCACAAAAACACTGGAACGCCGATGGACAATCCGCTAAAAGAAATGATCGCGAAAGATCAAGTCTCAAAAACGCTGTGTTGCATATGAAAATGTTATAAAAAGGCTGGGCCGCAGAAGGAAACCACGCTAAAGGAACATTTGGCCAAAATACAGATTACAAAAACAATGTGTAGCATATTGAAAGGTCGGAAAATACTGTGTCGCCGGAGGGCACGCCTCTGAAAGAACGGGTCACCAAAGGACAAGACTCAATAACACTGTATATCATATGGAAATGTAGCAGATAGGCTATGTAGCTGAAGGACACTCCGCTAAAAGGAAAGGTCACCAAAGGACAAGTATAAAGAGAACTGTGCAGAATATGGAAAGGTTACCAAATACTGTGCCTGCGGGGGACACGCCTTGAAACTTGATAAAAAGCCTGGGCGCTAAAGGAAACTCCGCTAAAGGAATGGGTAGCCAAAGAATAAGTCTCATATACACAGTGTAGTATATGGAAGGATCACCAAAGGACAAGTCTCAAAAACACTGTGTTGCATATGGAAATGTCACAAAAACACTGGATCGCCGAAGGACGATCCGCTAAAAGAATTGATCGCGTGAGAACAAGTCTCAAAAATCCGATGTTGCATATGGAATGGTCACAAAAACACTGGGTCGCCGATTAGCACGCCGCTAAAGAACGGGTCGCCAATGGACAAGACTCAATAACAATGTATATCAGATGGAAATGTAGCAGATAGACTGGGTCGATGAAGGACACGCCGGTAAAACAACGGGTCCCCAAAGGACAAGTCTCAAGAGCAATGTGCAGAATAAGGAAATTCAACCAAACTAGTGTGCCTCCGAGGGACACGTCTTGAAACTTGATAAAAAAGCCTGGGCGCTAAAGGAAACTCCGCTAAAGGAATGGGTCGCCAAAGAATAAGTCTCAAGTACACTGTGTAGTATATGGAAGGGTCACAAAAAGACTGGGTCGCAGAGAGAGTCGCCGCTAAAGAACGGGTCGCCAAAGGACAAGATTCAATAACATTATGAATGATATGGAAATGTAGCAGAAAGACTGGGTCGCTGAAGGACACGCCGCATAAAGAAAAGGTCACCAAAGGATGACTCTCAAGAGCACTGTGTAGAATATGGAAAGGTTACCAAATGACTGAGCTCCGAGGGACACGCCTTTAAAAGAACGAGTCGCCAAAGGACAAGTCTCAAAATGACTGTGTGGCATATGGAAAGGTCACAAAAAGACTGGTTCGCCGAAGGACACGTCGCTTCAAGAACGGGTCGCTAAAGGACAGGTCTCAAAAACACTGTCCAGCTTATGAAAAGATCAGAAAAAACTGGTCGCCGAAAGGCACGCCGCTAAAAGAACGGGTCACCAAAGGACAAGGCTCAAGAGCACTGTGCAGAATATGGAAAGGTTACCAAAAGACTGTGCCTGCGAGGGACACGTTTTGAAACTTGATTAAAAGCCTGGGCCGCTAAAGGAAACTCCGCTAAAGGAAAGGGTCGCCAAAGAATAAGTCTCAAATACACTGTGTAGTATATGGAAGGGTCACAAAAAGACTGGGTCGCCGAGAGATTCGCCGCTAAAGAACGGGTCGCCAAAGGACAAGATTCAATAACACTATGAATGATATGGAAATGTATCAGAAAGACTGGGTCGCTGAAGGACAAGCCGCATAAAGAAAAGGTCACCAAAGGATGAGTCTCAAGAGCACTGTGTAGAATATGGAAAGGTTACCAAAAGACTGAGCTCCGAGGGACACGCCTTTAAAAGAACAAGTCTCCAAAGGACAAGTCACAAAATGACTGTGTGGCATATGGAAAGGTCACAAAAAGACTGGTTCGCCGAAGGACACGTCGCTTCAAGAACGGGTTGCTAAAGGACAGGTCTCAAAAACACTGTCCAATCTATGAAAATATCACAAAAAACTGGTCGCGGAAAGGCACGCCGCTAAAAGAACGGGTCGCCAAAGGAAAAGTCTCAAAAACACTGTGTTGCATATGGAAATGTCACAAAAACACTATATCGCCGAAGGACAATCCGCATAAAGAATTGATCGCTCAAGAACAAGTCTCAAAAACCCTATGTTGCATATGGAATGGTTATAAAAAGGCTCGGCCGCTGAAGGAAACCAAACTAAATGAAACGAGTGGCCAAAACACAGCTTACAAAATCACTGTGTAACATGTGGAAGGGTCGCAAGAAGACTGCGTCGCCTAACGAAACGCCGCTAAAAGAACGGTTCAACAAAGGACAGGTCTCAAAATCACCGTGTAGCATATAGAGAGGTCACAAGAACACGGGGTCAATGAAGGACACACCGCTAAAGAAACGGATCGCTAAAAGAACAAGTCTCAAAAACGCTGTGTCGCACATGGAAAGGTAACACAAACAGTGGGTCGCCGAAGGACACGCCGCTAAAAGAACGGATCGCGAAAGAACATGTATCAAAAACACTGTCCAGCTTATGAAAAGATCACAAAAAGACTGGTGGCCGAAAGACAAGCTGCTAAAAGAACGGGTCGCCAAAGGACAAGTCGCAAGAAAATGTGTTGCGTATGGAAAGGTCACAAAAACACTGGGTCGCCGATTAGCACGCCTCTAAAGAACGGGTCGCCAATGGACAAGACTCAATAACACTGTATATCAGATGGAAATGTAGCAGAAAGACTGGGTCGATGAAGGACACGCCGGTAAAACAACGGGTCCCCAAAGGACAAGTCTCAAGAGCAGTGTGTAGAATAAGGAAATTCAACCAAACTAGTGTGCCTCCGAGGGACACGTCTTTAAATAAACGAGTCGCCAAAGGGCAAGTCTCAAGAAAACTATGCAGCATGTAGAAAGGTCACAAAAACACAGTGCCGCCGAAGTACACGCTTGTTAAAGGAAAAACTGGCCGAAGGAGAAGTCTGAAAATGGCTGAGTGGCATATGGAAAGCTCACAAAAAGTCTGGGTCGCCGAAGGGCACGTGGCTTCAAGAACGGGTCCCTAAAGGACAAGTCTGATAAACACTGTCCAGCTTGTGGAAAGGTCACAAAAATACTAGTCGCCGAAGGACAAGTCTCAAAAACAGTGTGTTACATATGAAAAGGTCACAAAAACACTGGAACGCCGATGGACAATCCGCTAAAAGAAATGATCGCGAAAGATCAAGTCTCAAAAACGCTGTGTTGCATATGAAAATGTTATAAAAAGGCTGGGCCGCAGAAGGAAACCACGCTAAAGGAACATTTGGCCAAAATACAGATTACAAAAACAATGTGTAGCATATTGAAAGGTCGGAAAATACTGTGTCGCCGGAGGGCACGCCTCTGAAAGAACGGGTCACCAAAGGACAAGACTCAATAACACTGTATATCATATGGAAATGTAGCAGATAGGCTATGTAGCTGAAGGACACTCCGCTAAAAGGAAAGGTCACCAAAGGACAAGTATAAAGAGAACTGTGCAGAATATGGAAAGGTTACCAAATACTGTGCCTGCGGGGGACACGCCTTGAAACTTGATAAAAAGCCTGGGCGCTAAAGGAAACTCCGCTAAAGGAATGGGTAGCCAAAGAATAAGTCTCATATACACAGTGTAGTATATGGAAGGATCACCAAAGGACAAGTCTCAAAAACACTGTGTTGCATATGGAAATGTCACAAAAACACTGGATCGCCGAAGGACGATCCGCTAAAAGAATTGATCGCGTGAGAACAAGTCTCAAAAATCCGATGTTGCATATGGAATGGTTATAAAAAGGCTTTTCCGCTGAAGGAAACCAAACTAAAGGAACGAGTGGCCAAAACACAGATTGCAAAACACTGTGTAGAATATAGAAGGGTCGCAAGAATACTGCGTCGGCTACAGAAACGCCGCTAAAAGAACGGGTCAACAAAGGACAGGTCTTAAAATCACTGTGTAGCATATGGAGAGGTCACAAGAACACCAAGTCAATGAAGGACACACCGCTAAGGAAACGGTTCGCTGAAATAACTAAGTCTCAAAATCACTGTGTATCATATGGAAAGGTCACCAAAGACTGAGTCGCGGAAGGAAATGCCTCTAAAGGAACGGGTCGCCACAGGACAAGTCTCAGTAACATTGTATATCTGATGGAAATCTACCAGAAAGACTGGGTCGATGAAGGACACGCCGCTAAAACAACGGATCCCCAAATGACAAGTCTCAAGAGCACTGTGTAGAATAAGGAAATTCAACCAATCTACTGTGCCTCCGAGGGGCACGCCTTTAAAGGAACGGGTCGCCAAAGTACAAGTCTCAAGAAAGCTATGCAGCATGTAGAAAGGTCACAAAAAGACTGTGTCGCCCAAGTACACGCTTGTTAAAGGAAAAACTGTTGAATGGAGAAGTCTCAAAATCACTGTGTGGTATATGGAAAGGTCACAAAAAGACTGGGTCGCCGAAGGGCACGTGGCTACAAGAACGGGTCAATAAAGGACAAGTCTTAAAAACACTGTCCAGCTTGTGGAAAGGTCACAAAAATACTGGTCGCCGAAGGACAAGTGTCAAAAACACTGTGTGGCATATGAAAAGGTCACAAAAACACTGGAACGCCGATGAACACGCCGCTAAAAGAGAAGGTCACCAATGGATGAGTCTCAAGAGCACTGTGTAGAATATGTAAAGGTTACCAAAAGACTAAGCTCCGAGGGACACGCCTTTAAAAGAACGGGTCGCCAAAGCACAAGTCTCAAGAACACTGTGTAGAATATGGAAAGGTTACCAAACGACTGATCCTCCGAGGGACACGTATTTAAAGAACGGGTCGCCAAAGGACAAGTCTCAAGAAAACTATGCAGCATGTAGAAAGGTCACAAAAAGACTGTGTCGCCGAAATACACGCTTGTTAAAGGAAAAACTGGCCGAAGGAGAAGTCTCAAAATGACAGAGTGGCATAAGGAAATTTCACAAAAAGTCTGGGTCGCCGAAGGGCAAGTGGCTTCAAGAACGGGTCCCTAAAGGACAAGTCTAAAAAACACTGTCCAGCTTGTGGGAAGGTCACAAAAATACTGGTCGCCGAAGGGCAAGTCTCAAAAACAGTGTGTTACATATGAAAAGGTCACAAAAACACTGGAACGCCGATGGACACGCCGCTAAAAGAATTGATCGCGAAAGATCAAGTCTCAAAAACGCTGTGTTGCATGTGGAAATGTTATAAAAAGGCTGGGCCGCTGAAGGAAACCACGCTAAAGGAACGAATGGCCCAAATACAGATTACAAAAACAATGTGTAGCATATGGAAAGGTCGGAAAATACTGTGTCGCCGAAGGGCACGCCTCTGAAAGAACGGGTCACCAAAGGACAAGACTCAATAACACTGTATATCAAATGGAAATTTAGCAGAAAGGCTATGTAGCTGAAGGACACTCCGCTAAAAGGAAAGGTCACCAAAGGACAAGTATAAAGAGAACTGTGCAGAATATGGAAAGGTTACCAAATACTGTGCCTGCGGGGGACACGCCTTGAAACTTGATAAAAAAGCCTGGGCGCTAAAGGAAACTCCGCTAAAGGAATGGGTCGCCAAAGAATAAGTCTCAAATACATTGTGTAGTATATGGAAGGGTCACAAAAAGACTGGGTCGTCGAGAGAGTCGCCGCTAAAGAACGGGTCGCCAAAGGACAAGATTCAATAACACTATCAATGATATGGAAATGTAGCAGAAAGACTGGGTCGCTGAAGGACACGCCGCATAAAGAAAAGGTCACCAAAGGATGAGTCTCAAGAGCACTGTGTAGAATATGGAAAGGTTACCAAAAGACTGAGCTCCGAGGGACACGCCTTTAAAAGAACGAGTCGCCAAAGGACAGGTCTCAAAAACACTGTCCAGCTTATGAAAAGATAAGAAAAAACTGGTCGCCGAAAGGCACGCCGCTAAAAGAACGGGTCGCCACAGGACAAGTCTCAAAAACACTGTGTTGCATATGGAAATGTCACAAAAACACTGGATCGCCGAAGGACAATCCGCTAAAAGATTTGATCGCGAAAGAACAAGTCTCAAAAACCATATGTTGCATATGGAATGGTTATAAAAAGGCTGGGCCGCTGAAGGAAACCAAACTAAAGGAACGAGTGGCCAAAACACAGTTTGCAAAATCACTGTGGAGCATATGGAAGGGTCGCAAGAATACTGCGTCGGCTACAGAAACGCCGCTAAAGAACGGGTCAACAAAGGACAGGTCTCAAAATCACTGTGTAGCATATGGAGAGGTCACAAGAACACCAAGTCAATGAAGGACACACCGCTAAGGAAACTGATCGCTGAAAGAACATGTCTCAAAAACACTGTGTAGAATATAGAAAGGTCATAAAAGGACTGGGTCGCTGAATGACACGCTACTAAAAGAACGGATCGCCAATGATTAAGTCTCAAAATCACAGTGTATCATATGGAAAGGTCACCAAAGACTGGGTCGAGGAAGGAAATGCCGCTAAAGCAACGGGTCGCCACAGGACAAGTCTCAAAAACGCTGTGTTGCATATGGAAAGGTAAAACAAACACTGGGTCGCCGAAGGACACGCCGCTAAAAGAACGGATGGCGAAAGAACATGTATAAAAAACACTGTCCAGCTTATGAAAAGATCACAAAAATCTGATCGCCGAAACGCACGTCGCTAAAAGAACGGGTCGCCAAAGGACAAGTCTCAAAAACACTGTTGCATATGGAAATGTCACAAAAACACTGGATCGCCGAAGGACAATCCGCTAAAAGAATTAATCCCTAAAGAACAAGTGTCAAAAACCCTATGTTGCATATGGAATGGTTATAAAAAGGCTGGGCCGCTGAAGGAAACCAAACTAAAGGAACGAGTGGCCAAAATACAGATTGCAAAATCACTGTGTAGCATATGGAAGGGTCGCAAGATACTGCGTCGGCTACAGAAACGCCGCTAAAAGAACGGGTCAACAAAGGACAGGTCTCAAAATCACTGTGTAGCATATGGAGAGGTCACAAGAACACCAAATCAATGAAGGACACACCGCTAAGGAAACGGATCGCTGAAAGAACATGTGTCAAAAACACTGTGTAGAATATAGAAAGGTCATAAAAGGACTGGGTCGCTGAATGACACGCCACTAAAAGAACGGGTCGCCAATAACTAAGTCTCAAAATCACTGTGTATCATATTTAAAGGTCACCAAAGACTGAGTCGCGGAAGGAAATGCCTCTAAAGGAACGGGTCGCCACAGGACAAGTCTCAATAACATTGTATATCAGATGGAAATGTACCAGAAAGACTGGTTCGATGAAGGACACGCCGCTAAAACAACGGGTCCCCAAAGGACAAGTCTCAAGAGCACTGTGTAGAATAAGGAAATTCAACCAATCTACTGTGCCTCCGAGGGGCACGCCTTTAATAGAACGGGTCGCCAAAGAGCAAGTCTCAAGAAAGCTATGCAGCATGTAGAAAGGTCACAAAAACACTGTGTCGCCGAAGTACACGCTTGTTAAAGGAAAAACTGTTGAAAGGAGAAGTCTCAAAATCACTGTGTGGTATATGGAAAGGTCACAAAAAGACTGGGTCGCCGAAGGGCACGTGGCTACAAGAACGGGTCAATAAAGGACAAGTCTGAAAAACACTGTCCAGCTTTGGAAATTTCACAAAAATACTGGTCGCCGAAGGACAAGTCTCAAAAACAGTGTGTTACATATGAAAAGGTCACAAAAAGACTGTGTAGCATATAGAAAGGTCATAAAAAGTCTGCTCGCTGAATGACACACCACTAAAAGAACGGGTCGCCAATGACTAAGTCTCAAAATCACTGTGTATCATATGGAAAGGTCACCAAAGACTGGGTCGCGGAAGGAAATGCTGCTAAAGGAACGGGTCGTCACAGGACAAGTCTCAAAAACGATGCGTTGCATATTGAAAGGTAACACAAACACTAGGACGCCGAAGGACACGCCGCTAAAAGAATTGCTCGTGAAAGAACAAGTCTCAAAAACCCTATGTTGCATATGGAATGGTTATAAAAAAACTGGGCCGCTGTAGGAAACCAAACAAAAGGAACGAGTGGCCAAAACACAGATTACAAAATCACTGTGGAGCATATGGAAGGGTCGCAAGAATACTGCGTCGGCTACAGAAACGAAGCTAAAAGAACGGGTCAACAAAGGACAGGTCTCAAAATCACTGTGCAGCATATGGAGAGGTCACAAGAACACCAAGTCAATGAAGGACACACCGCTAAGGAAACTGATCGCTGAAAGAACATGTCTCAAAAACACTGTGTAGAATATAGAAAGGTCATAAAAGGACTGGGTCGCTGAATGACACGCTACTAAAAGAACGGATCGCCAATGATTAAGTCTCAAAATCACAGTGTATCATATGGAAAGGTCACCAAAGACTGGGTCGAGGAAGGAAATGCCGCTAAAGCAATGGGTCGCCACAGGACAAGTCTCAAAAACGCTGTGTTGCATATGGAAAGGTAAAACAAACACTGGGTCGCCGAAGGACACGCCGCTAAAAGAACGGATGGCGAAAGAACATGTATAAAAAACACTGTCCAGCTTATGAAAAGATCACAAAAATCTGATCGCCGAAACGCACGTCGCTAAAAGAACGGGTCGCCAAAGGACAAGTCTCAAAAACACTGTGTTGCATATGAAAATATCACAAAAAACTGGTCGCCGAAAGGCACGCCGCTAAAAGAACGGGTCGCCAAAGGACAAGTCTCAAAAACACTGTGTTGCATATGGAAATGTCACAAAAACACTGGATCGACGAAGGACAATCCGCTAAAAGAATTGATCGCGAAAGAACAAGTCTCAAAAACCCTATGTTGCATATGGAAAGGTCACAAAAACACTGGGTCGCCGATTAGCACGCCGCTAAAGAACGGGTCGCCAATGGACAAGACTCAATAACAATGTATATCAGATGGAAATGTAGCAGATAGACTGGGTCGATGAAGGACACGCCGGTAAAACAACGGGTCCCCAAAGGACAAGTCTCAAGAGCAATGTGCAGAATAAGGAAATTCAACCAAACTAGTGTGCCTCCGAGGGACACGTCTTGAAACTTGATAAAAAAGCCTGGGCGCTAAAGGAAACTCCGCTAAAGGAATGGGTCGCCAAAGAATAAGTCTCAAGTACACTGTGTAGTATATGGAAGGGTCACAAAAAGACTGGGTCGCAGAGAGAGTCGCCGCTAAAGAACGGGTCGCCAAAGGACAAGATTCAATAACATTATGAATGATATGGAAATGTAGCAGAAAGACTGGGTCGCTGAAGGACACGCCGCATAAAGAAAAGGTCACCAAAGGATGACTCTCAAGAGCACTGTGTAGAATATGGAAAGGTTACCAAATGACTGAGCTCCGAGGGACACGCCTTTAAAAGAACGAGTCGCCAAAGGACAAGTCTCAAAATGACTGTGTGGCATATGGAAAGGTCACAAAAAGACTGGTTCGCCGAAGGACACGTCGCTTCAAGAACGGGTCGCTAAAGGACAGGTCTCAAAAACACTGTCCAGCTTATGAAAAGATCAGAAAAAACTGGTCGCCGAAAGGCACGCCGCTAAAAGAACGGGTCACCAAAGGACAAGGCTCAAGAGCACTGTGCAGAATATGGAAAGGTTACCAAAAGACTGTGCCTGCGAGGGACACGTTTTGAAACTTGATTAAAAGCCTGGGCCGCTAAAGGAAACTCCGCTAAAGGAAAGGGTCGCCAAAGAATAAGTCTCAAATACACTGTGTAGTATATGGAAGGGTCACAAAAAGACTGGGTCGCCGAGAGATTCGCCGCTAAAGAACGGGTCGCCAAAGGACAAGATTCAATAACACTATGAATGATATGGAAATGTATCAGAAAGACTGGGTCGCTGAAGGACAAGCCGCATAAAGAAAAGGTCACCAAAGGATGAGTCTCAAGAGCACTGTGTAGAATATGGAAAGGTTACCAAAAGACTGAGCTCCGAGGGACACGCCTTTAAAAGAACAAGTCTCCAAAGGACAAGTCACAAAATGACTGTGTGGCATATGGAAAGGTCACAAAAAGACTGGTTCGCCGAAGGACACGTCGCTTCAAGAACGGGTTGCTAAAGGACAGGTCTCAAAAACACTGTCCAATCTATGAAAATATCACAAAAAACTGGTCGCGGAAAGGCACGCCGCTAAAAGAACGGGTCGCCAAAGGAAAAGTCTCAAAAACACTGTGTTGCATATGGAAATGTCACAAAAACACTATATCGCCGAAGGACAATCCGCATAAAGAATTGATCGCTCAAGAACAAGTCTCAAAAACCCTATGTTGCATATGGAATGGTTATAAAAAGGCTCGGCCGCTGAAGGAAACCAAACTAAATGAAACGAGTGGCCAAAACACAGCTTACAAAATCACTGTGTAACATGTGGAAGGGTCGCAAGAAGACTGCGTCGCCTAACGAAACGCCGCTAAAAGAACGGTTCAACAAAGGACAGGTCTCAAAATCACCGTGTAGCATATAGAGAGGTCACAAGAACACGGGGTCAATGAAGGACACACCGCTAAAGAAACGGATCGCTAAAAGAACAAGTCTCAAAAACGCTGTGTCGCACATGGAAAGGTAACACAAACAGTGGGTCGCCGAAGGACACGCCGCTAAAAGAACGGATCGCGAAAGAACATGTATCAAAAACACTGTCCAGCTTATGAAAAGATCACAAAAAGACTGGTGGCCGAAAGACAAGCTGCTAAAAGAACGGGTCGCCAAAGGACAAGTCGCAAGAAACTGTGTTGCGTATGGAAAGGTCACAAAAACACTGGGTCGCCGATTAGCACGCCTCTAAAGAACGGGTCGCCAATGGACAAGACTCAATAACACTGTATATCAGATGGAAATGTAGCAGAAAGACTGGGTCGATGAAGGACACGCCGGTAAAACAACGGGTCCCCAAAGGACAAGTCTCAAGAGCAGTGTGTAGAATAAGGAAATTCAACCAAACTAGTGTGCCTCCGAGGGACACGTCTTTAAATAAACGAGTCGCCAAAGGGCAAGTCTCAAGAAAACTATGCAGCATGTAGAAAGGTCACAAAAACACAGTGCCGCCGAAGTACACGCTTGTTAAAGGAAAAACTGGCCGAAGGAGAAGTCTGAAAATGGCTGAGTGGCATATGGAAAGCTCACAAAAAGTCTGGGTCGCCGAAGGGCACGTGGCTTCAAGAACGGGTCCCTAAAGGACAAGTCTGATAAACACTGTCCAGCTTGTGGAAAGGTCACAAAAATACTAGTCGCCGAAGGACAAGTCTCAAAAACAGTGTGTTACATATGAAAAGGTCACAAAAACACTGGAACGCCGATGGACAATCCGCTAAAAGAAATGATCGCGAAAGATCAAGTCTCAAAAACGCTGTGTTGCATATGAAAATGTTATAAAAAGGCTGGGCCGCAGAAGGAAACCACGCTAAAGGAACATTTGGCCAAAATACAGATTACAAAAACAATGTGTAGCATATTGAAAGGTCGGAAAATACTGTGTCGCCGGAGGGCACGCCTCTGAAAGAACGGGTCACCAAAGGACAAGACTCAATAACACTGTATATCATATGGAAATGTAGCAGATAGGCTATGTAGCTGAAGGACACTCCGCTAAAAGGAAAGGTCACCAAAGGACAAGTATA
Organism: Lepisma saccharinum; assembly: GCF_977018435.1. Lineage (NCBI taxonomy): Eukaryota > Metazoa > Arthropoda > Insecta > Zygentoma > Lepismatidae > Lepisma > Lepisma saccharinum. Next base: position 59,766 of record NC_139230.1, on the reverse strand, counting down.
AAGAGAACTGTGCAGAATATGGAAAGGTTACCAAATACTGTGCCTGCGGGGGACACGCCTTGAAACTTGATAAAAAGCCTGGGCGCTAAAGGAAACTCCGCTAAAGGAATGGGTAGCCAAAGAATAAGTCTCATATACACAGTGTAGTATATGGAAGGATCACCAAAGGACAAGTCTCAAAAACACTGTGTTGCATATGGAAATGTCACAAAAACACTGGATCGCCGAAGGACGATCCGCTAAAAGAATTGATCGCGTGAGAACAAGTCTCAAAAATCCGATGTTGCATATGGAATGGTTATAAAAAGGCTTTTCCGCTGAAGGAAACCAAACTAAAGGAACGAGTGGCCAAAACACAGATTGCAAAACACTGTGTAGAATATAGAAGGGTCGCAAGAATACTGCGTCGGCTACAGAAACGCCGCTAAAAGAACGGGTCAACAAAGGACAGGTCTTAAAATCACTGTGTAGCATATGGAGAGGTCACAAGAACACCAAGTCAATGAAGGACACACCGCTAAGGAAACGGTTCGCTGAAATAACTAAGTCTCAAAATCACTGTGTATCATATGGAAAGGTCACCAAAGACTGAGTCGCGGAAGGAAATGCCTCTAAAGGAACGGGTCGCCACAGGACAAGTCTCAGTAACATTGTATATCTGATGGAAATCTACCAGAAAGACTGGGTCGATGAAGGACACGCCGCTAAAACAACGGATCCCCAAATGACAAGTCTCAAGAGCACTGTGTAGAATAAGGAAATTCAACCAATCTACTGTGCCTCCGAGGGGCACGCCTTTAAAGGAACGGGTCGCCAAAGTACAAGTCTCAAGAAAGCTATGCAGCATGTAGAAAGGTCACAAAAAGACTGTGTCGCCCAAGTACACGCTTGTTAAAGGAAAAACTGTTGAATGGAGAAGTCTCAAAATCACTGTGTGGTATATGGAAAGGTCACAAAAAGACTGGGTCGCCGAAGGGCACGTGGCTACAAGAACGGGTCAATAAAGGACAAGTCTTAAAAACACTGTCCAGCTTGTGGAAAGGTCACAAAAATACTGGTCGCCGAAGGACAAGTGTCAAAAACACTGTGTGGCATATGAAAAGGTCACAAAAACACTGGAACGCCGATGAACACGCCGCTAAAAGAGAAGGTCACCAATGGATGAGTCTCAAGAGCACTGTGTAGAATATGTAAAGGTTACCAAAAGACTAAGCTCCGAGGGACACGCCTTTAAAAGAACGGGTCGCCAAAGCACAAGTCTCAAGAACACTGTGTAGAATATGGAAAGGTTACCAAACGACTGATCCTCCGAGGGACACGTATTTAAAGAACGGGTCGCCAAAGGACAAGTCTCAAGAAAACTATGCAGCATGTAGAAAGGTCACAAAAAGACTGTGTCGCCGAAATACACGCTTGTTAAAGGAAAAACTGGCCGAAGGAGAAGTCTCAAAATGACAGAGTGGCATAAGGAAATTTCACAAAAAGTCTGGGTCGCCGAAGGGCAAGTGGCTTCAAGAACGGGTCCCTAAAGGACAAGTCTAAAAAACACTGTCCAGCTTGTGGGAAGGTCACAAAAATACTGGTCGCCGAAGGGCAAGTCTCAAAAACAGTGTGTTACATATGAAAAGGTCACAAAAACACTGGAACGCCGATGGACACGCCGCTAAAAGAATTGATCGCGAAAGATCAAGTCTCAAAAACGCTGTGTTGCATGTGGAAATGTTATAAAAAGGCTGGGCCGCTGAAGGAAACCACGCTAAAGGAACGAATGGCCCAAATACAGATTACAAAAACAATGTGTAGCATATGGAAAGGTCGGAAAATACTGTGTCGCCGAAGGGCACGCCTCTGAAAGAACGGGTCACCAAAGGACAAGACTCAATAACACTGTATATCAAATGGAAATTTAGCAGAAAGGCTATGTAGCTGAAGGACACTCCGCTAAAAGGAAAGGTCACCAAAGGACAAGTATAAAGAGAACTGTGCAGAATATGGAAAGGTTACCAAATACTGTGCCTGCGGGGGACACGCCTTGAAACTTGATAAAAAAGCCTGGGCGCTAAAGGAAACTCCGCTAAAGGAATGGGTCGCCAAAGAATAAGTCTCAAATACATTGTGTAGTATATGGAAGGGTCACAAAAAGACTGGGTCGTCGAGAGAGTCGCCGCTAAAGAACGGGTCGCCAAAGGACAAGATTCAATAACACTATCAATGATATGGAAATGTAGCAGAAAGACTGGGTCGCTGAAGGACACGCCGCATAAAGAAAAGGTCACCAAAGGATGAGTCTCAAGAGCACTGTGTAGAATATGGAAAGGTTACCAAAAGACTGAGCTCCGAGGGACACGCCTTTAAAAGAACGAGTCGCCAAAGGACAGGTCTCAAAAACACTGTCCAGCTTATGAAAAGATAAGAAAAAACTGGTCGCCGAAAGGCACGCCGCTAAAAGAACGGGTCGCCACAGGACAAGTCTCAAAAACACTGTGTTGCATATGGAAATGTCACAAAAACACTGGATCGCCGAAGGACAATCCGCTAAAAGATTTGATCGCGAAAGAACAAGTCTCAAAAACCATATGTTGCATATGGAATGGTTATAAAAAGGCTGGGCCGCTGAAGGAAACCAAACTAAAGGAACGAGTGGCCAAAACACAGTTTGCAAAATCACTGTGGAGCATATGGAAGGGTCGCAAGAATACTGCGTCGGCTACAGAAACGCCGCTAAAGAACGGGTCAACAAAGGACAGGTCTCAAAATCACTGTGTAGCATATGGAGAGGTCACAAGAACACCAAGTCAATGAAGGACACACCGCTAAGGAAACTGATCGCTGAAAGAACATGTCTCAAAAACACTGTGTAGAATATAGAAAGGTCATAAAAGGACTGGGTCGCTGAATGACACGCTACTAAAAGAACGGATCGCCAATGATTAAGTCTCAAAATCACAGTGTATCATATGGAAAGGTCACCAAAGACTGGGTCGAGGAAGGAAATGCCGCTAAAGCAACGGGTCGCCACAGGACAAGTCTCAAAAACGCTGTGTTGCATATGGAAAGGTAAAACAAACACTGGGTCGCCGAAGGACACGCCGCTAAAAGAACGGATGGCGAAAGAACATGTATAAAAAACACTGTCCAGCTTATGAAAAGATCACAAAAATCTGATCGCCGAAACGCACGTCGCTAAAAGAACGGGTCGCCAAAGGACAAGTCTCAAAAACACTGTTGCATATGGAAATGTCACAAAAACACTGGATCGCCGAAGGACAATCCGCTAAAAGAATTAATCCCTAAAGAACAAGTGTCAAAAACCCTATGTTGCATATGGAATGGTTATAAAAAGGCTGGGCCGCTGAAGGAAACCAAACTAAAGGAACGAGTGGCCAAAATACAGATTGCAAAATCACTGTGTAGCATATGGAAGGGTCGCAAGATACTGCGTCGGCTACAGAAACGCCGCTAAAAGAACGGGTCAACAAAGGACAGGTCTCAAAATCACTGTGTAGCATATGGAGAGGTCACAAGAACACCAAATCAATGAAGGACACACCGCTAAGGAAACGGATCGCTGAAAGAACATGTGTCAAAAACACTGTGTAGAATATAGAAAGGTCATAAAAGGACTGGGTCGCTGAATGACACGCCACTAAAAGAACGGGTCGCCAATAACTAAGTCTCAAAATCACTGTGTATCATATTTAAAGGTCACCAAAGACTGAGTCGCGGAAGGAAATGCCTCTAAAGGAACGGGTCGCCACAGGACAAGTCTCAATAACATTGTATATCAGATGGAAATGTACCAGAAAGACTGGTTCGATGAAGGACACGCCGCTAAAACAACGGGTCCCCAAAGGACAAGTCTCAAGAGCACTGTGTAGAATAAGGAAATTCAACCAATCTACTGTGCCTCCGAGGGGCACGCCTTTAATAGAACGGGTCGCCAAAGAGCAAGTCTCAAGAAAGCTATGCAGCATGTAGAAAGGTCACAAAAACACTGTGTCGCCGAAGTACACGCTTGTTAAAGGAAAAACTGTTGAAAGGAGAAGTCTCAAAATCACTGTGTGGTATATGGAAAGGTCACAAAAAGACTGGGTCGCCGAAGGGCACGTGGCTACAAGAACGGGTCAATAAAGGACAAGTCTGAAAAACACTGTCCAGCTTTGGAAATTTCACAAAAATACTGGTCGCCGAAGGACAAGTCTCAAAAACAGTGTGTTACATATGAAAAGGTCACAAAAAGACTGTGTAGCATATAGAAAGGTCATAAAAAGTCTGCTCGCTGAATGACACACCACTAAAAGAACGGGTCGCCAATGACTAAGTCTCAAAATCACTGTGTATCATATGGAAAGGTCACCAAAGACTGGGTCGCGGAAGGAAATGCTGCTAAAGGAACGGGTCGTCACAGGACAAGTCTCAAAAACGATGCGTTGCATATTGAAAGGTAACACAAACACTAGGACGCCGAAGGACACGCCGCTAAAAGAATTGCTCGTGAAAGAACAAGTCTCAAAAACCCTATGTTGCATATGGAATGGTTATAAAAAAACTGGGCCGCTGTAGGAAACCAAACAAAAGGAACGAGTGGCCAAAACACAGATTACAAAATCACTGTGGAGCATATGGAAGGGTCGCAAGAATACTGCGTCGGCTACAGAAACGAAGCTAAAAGAACGGGTCAACAAAGGACAGGTCTCAAAATCACTGTGCAGCATATGGAGAGGTCACAAGAACACCAAGTCAATGAAGGACACACCGCTAAGGAAACTGATCGCTGAAATAACATGTCTCAAAAACACTGTGTAGAATATAGAAAGGTCATAAAAGGACTGGGTCGCTGAATGACACGCTACTAAAAGAACGGATCGCCAATGATTAAGTCTCAAAATCACAGTGTATCATATGGAAAGGTCACCAAAGACTGGGTCGAGGAAGGAAATGCCGCTAAAGCAATGGGTCGCCACAGGACAAGTCTCAAAAACGCTGTGTTGCATATGGAAAGGTAAAACAAACACTGGGTCGCCGAAGGACACGCCGCTAAAAGAACGGATGGCGAAAGAACATGTATAAAAAACACTGTCCAGCTTATGAAAAGATCACAAAAATCTGATCGCCGAAACGCACGTCGCTAAAAGAACGGGTCGCCAAAGGACAAGTCTCAAAAACACTGTGTTGCATATGGAAATGTCACAAAAACACTGGATCGCCGAAGGACAATCCGCTAAAAGAATTAATCCCTAAAGAACAAGTGTCAAAAACCCTATGTTGCATATGGAATGGTTATAAAAAGGCTGGGCCGCTGAAGGAAACCAAACTAAAGGAACGATTGGCCAAAACACAGATTACAAAATCACTGTGTAGCATATGGAAGGGTCGCAAGAAGACTGCGTCGCCTTAAGAAATGCCGCTAAAAGAACGGGTCAACAAATAACAGGTCTCAAAATCACTGTGTAGCATATGGAGAGGTCACAAGAACACCAAGTCAATGAAGGACACATCGCTAAGGAAACGGATCGCTAAAAGAACAAGTCTCAAAAACACTGTGTAGCATATAGAAAGGTCATAAAAGGTCTGGTCGCTTAAAGACACACCACTAAAAGAACGGGTCGCCAATGACTAAGTCTCAAAATCACTGTGTATCATATGGAAAGGTCACCAAAGACTGGGTCGCGAAAGGAAATGCCGCTAAAGGAACGGGTCGCAACAGGACAAGTCTCAAAAACGCTGTGTTGCATATGGAAAGGTAACACAAACACTGGGTCGCCGATAGACAAGCCGCTAAAAGAACGGATCGCGAAAGAACAAGTCTCAAAAACCCTATGTTGCATATGGAATGGTTATAAAAAGGCTGGGCCGATGAAGGAAACCAAACTAAAGGAACGAGTGGCCAAAACACAGATTGCAAAATCACTGTGGAGCATATGGAAGGGTCGCAAGAAGACTGCGTCGCCTCAAGAAATGCCGCTAAAAGAACGGGTCAACAAATAACAAGTCTCAAAATCACTGTGTAGCATATGGAGAGGTCACAAGAACACCAAGTCAATGAAGGACACACCGCTAAGGAAACTGATCGCTGAAAGAACATGTCTCAAAAACACTGTGTAGAATATAGAAAGGTCATAAAAGGACTGGGTCGCTGAATGACACGCCACTAAAAGAACGGGTCGCCAATAACTAAGTCTCAAAATCACTGTGTATCATATGGAAAGGTCACCAAAGACTGAGTCGCGGAAGGAAATGCCTCTAAAGGAACGGGTCGCCACAGGACAAGTCTCAATAATATTGTATCAGATGGAAATGTACCAGAAAGACTGGTTCGGTGAAGGACACGCAGCTAAAACAACGGGTCCCCAAAGGACAAGTCTCAAGAGCACTGTGTAGAATAAGGTAATTCAACCAATCTACTGTGCCTCCGAGGGGCACGCCTTTAATAGAACGGGTCGCCAAAGAGCAAGTCTCAAGAAAGCTATGCAGCATGTAGAAAGGTCACAAAAAGACTGTGTAGCATATGGAAGTGTCGCAAGAATACTGCGTCGGCTACAGAAACGCCGCTAAAAGAACGGGTCAACAAAGGACAGGTCTCAAAATCACTGTGTAGCATATGGAGAGGTCACAAGAACACCAAGTCAATGAAGGACACACCGCTAAGGAAACGGATCGCTGAAAGAACATGTCTCAAAAACACTGTGTAGAATATAGAAAGGTCATAAAAGGAATGGGTCGTTGAATGACACGCCACTAAAAGAACGGGTCGCCTATAACTAAGTCTCAAAATCACTGTGTATCATATGGAAAGGTCACCAAAGACTGAGTCGCGGAAGGAAATGCCTCTAAAGGAACGGGTCGCCACAGGACAAGTCTCAAGAGCACTGTGTAGAATAAGGAAATTCAACCAATCTACTGTGCCCTAGAGGGGCACGCCTTTAATAGAACGGGTCGCCAAATAGCAAGTCTCAAAAAAGCTATACAGCATGTAGAAGGGTCACACAAACGCTGTGTCGCCGAAGTACACGCTTGTTAAAGGAAAAACTGGCCGAAGGAGAAGTCTCAAAATGACTGAGTGGCATATGGAAAGCTCACAAAAGTCTGGGTCGCCGAAGGGCACGTGGCTTCAAGAACGGGTCCCTAAAGGACAAGTCTGAAAAACACTGTCCAGCTTGTGGAAAGGTCACAAAAATACTAGTCGCCGAAGGACAAGTCTCAAAAACAGTGTGTTACATATGAAAAGGTCACAAAAACACTGGAACGCCGATGGACAATCCGCTAAAAGAATTGATCGCGAAAGATCAAGTCTCAAAAACGCTGTGTTGCATATGGAAATGTTATAAAAAGGCTGGGCCGCAGAAGGAAACCACGCTAAAGGAACATTTGGCCAAAATACAGATTACAAAAACAATGTGTAGCATATTGAAAGGTCGGAAAATACTGTGTCGCCGGAGGGCACGCCTCTGAAAGAACGGGTCACCAAAGGACAAGACTCAATAACACTGTATATCATATGGAAATGTAGCAGATAGGCTATGTAGCTGAAGGACACTCCGCTAAAAGGAAAGGTCACCAAAGGACAAGTATAAAGAGAACTGTGCAGAATATGGAAAGGTTACCAAATACTGTGCCTGCGGGGGACACGCCTTGAAACTTGATAAAAAGCCTGGGCGCTAAAGGAAACTCCGCTAAAGGAATGGGTAGCCAAAGAATAAGTCTCATATACACAGTGTAGTATATGGAAGGATCACCAAAGGACAAGTCTCAAAAACACTGTGTTGCATATGGAAATGTCACAAAAACACTGGATCGCCGAAGGACGATCCGCTAAAAGAATTGATCGCGTGAGAACAAGTCTCAAAAATCCGATGTTGCATATGGAATGGTTATAAAAAGGCTTTTCCGCTGAAGGAAACTAAACTAAAGGAACGAGTGGCCAAAACACAGATTGCAAAACACTGTGTAGAATATGGAAGGGTCGCAAGAATACTGCGTCGGCTACAGAAACGCCGCTAAAAGAACGGGTCAACAAAGGACAGGTCTTAAAATCACTGTGTAGCATATGGAGAGGTCACAAGAACACCAAGTCAATGAAGGACACACCACTAAGGAAACGGATCGCTGAAAGAACAAGTCTCAAAAACACTGTGTAGAATATAGAAAGGTCATAAAAGGACTGGATCGCTGAATGACACGCCACTAAAAGAACGGGTCGCCAATAACTAAGTCTCAAAATCACTGTGTATCATATGGAAAGGTCACCAAAGACTGAGTCGCGGAAGGAAATGCCTCTAAAGGAACGGGTCGCCACAGGACAAGTCTCAGTAACATTGTATATCTGATGGAAACCAAACAACCAAACCAAAACAACGGGTCCCCAAATGACAAGTCTCAAGAGCACTGTGTAGAATAAGGAAATTCAACCAATCTACTGTGCCTCCGAGGGGCACGCCTTTAAAGGAACGGGTCGCCAAAGTACAAGTCTCAAGAAAACTATGCAGCATGTAGAAAGGTCACAAAAAGACTGTGTCGCCGAAATACACGCTTTTTAAAGGAAAAACTGGCCGAAGGACAAGTCTCAAAATGACTGTGTGGCATATGGAAAGGTCACAAAAAGACTGGTTCGCCGAAGGACACGTCGCTTCAAGAACGGGTCGCTAAAGGACAGGTCTCAAAAACACTGCCCAGCTTATGAAAATATCACAAAAAACTGGTCGCCGAAAGGCACGCCGCTAAAAGAACGGGTCGCCAAAGGACAAGTCTCAAAAACACTGTGTTGCATATGGAAATGTCACAAAAACACTGGATCGACGAAGGACAATCCGCTAAAAGAATTGATCGCGAAAGAACAAGTCTCAAAAACCCTATGTTGCATATGGAAAGGTCACAAAAACACTGGGTCGCCGATTAGCACGCCGCTAAAGAACGGGTCGCCAATGGACAAGACTCAATAACAATGTATATCAGATGGAAATGTAGCAGATAGACTGGGTCGATGAAGGACACGCCGGTAAAACAACGGGTCCCCAAAGGACAAGTCTCAAGAGCAATGTGCAGAATAAGGAAATTCAACCAAACTAGTGTGCCTCCGAGGGACACGTCTTGAAACTTGATAAAAAAGCCTGGGCGCTAAAGGAAACTCCGCTAAAGGAATGGGTCGCCAAAGAATAAGTCTCAAGTACACTGTGTAGTATATGGAAGGGTCACAAAAAGACTGGGTCGCAGAGAGAGTCGCCGCTAAAGAACGGGTCGCCAAAGGACAAGATTCAATAACATTATGAATGATATGGAAATGTAGCAGAAAGACTGGGTCGCTGAAGGACACGCCGCATAAAGAAAAGGTCACCAAAGGATGACTCTCAAGAGCACTGTGTAGAATATGGAAAGGTTACCAAATGACTGAGCTCCGAGGGACACGCCTTTAAAAGAACGAGTCGCCAAAGGACAAGTCTCAAAATGACTGTGTGGCATATGGAAAGGTCACAAAAAGACTGGTTCGCCGAAGGACACGTCGCTTCAAGAACGGGTCGCTAAAGGACAGGTCTCAAAAACACTGTCCAGCTTATGAAAAGATCAGAAAAAACTGGTCGCCGAAAGGCACGCCGCTAAAAGAACGGGTCACCAAAGGACAAGGCTCAAGAGCACTGTGCAGAATATGGAAAGGTTACCAAAAGACTGTGCCTGCGAGGGACACGTTTTGAAACTTGATTAAAAGCCTGGGCCGCTAAAGGAAACTCCGCTAAAGGAAAGGGTCGCCAAAGAATAAGTCTCAAATACACTGTGTAGTATATGGAAGGGTCACAAAAAGACTGGGTCGCCGAGAGATTCGCCGCTAAAGAACGGGTCGCCAAAGGACAAGATTCAATAACACTATGAATGATATGGAAATGTATCAGAAAGACTGGGTCGCTGAAGGACAAGCCGCATAAAGAAAAGGTCACCAAAGGATGAGTCTCAAGAGCACTGTGTAGAATATGGAAAGGTTACCAAAAGACTGAGCTCCGAGGGACACGCCTTTAAAAGAACAAGTCTCCAAAGGACAAGTCACAAAATGACTGTGTGGCATATGGAAAGGTCACAAAAAGACTGGTTCGCCGAAGGACACGTCGCTTCAAGAACGGGTTGCTAAAGGACAGGTCTCAAAAACACTGTCCAATCTATGAAAATATCACAAAAAACTGGTCGCGGAAAGGCACGCCGCTAAAAGAACGGGTCGCCAAAGGAAAAGTCTCAAAAACACTGTGTTGCATATGGAAATGTCACAAAAACACTATATCGCCGAAGGACAATCCGCATAAAGAATTGATCGCTCAAGAACAAGTCTCAAAAACCCTATGTTGCATATGGAATGGTTATAAAAAGGCTCGGCCGCTGAAGGAAAAGAAACTTAATGAAACGAGTGGCCAAAACACAGCTTACAAAATCACTGTGTAACATGTGGAAGGGTCGCAAGAAGACTGCGTCGCCTAACGAAACGCCGCTAAAAGAACGGTTCAACAAAGGACAGGTCTCAAAATCACCGTGTAGCATATAGAGAGGTCACAAGAACACGGGGTCAATGAAGGACACACCGCTAAAGAAACGGATCGCTAAAAGAACAAGTCTCAAAAACGCTGTGTCGCACATGGAAAGGTAACACAAACAGTGGGTCGCCGAAGGACACGCCGCTAAAAGAACGGATCGCGAAAGAACATGTATCAAAAACACTGTCCAGCTTATGAAAAGATCACAAAAAGACTGGTGGCCGAAAGACAAGCTGCTAAAAGAACGGGTCGCCAAAGGACAAGTCGCAAGAAACTGTGTTGCGTATGGAAAGGTCACAAAAACACTGGGTCGCCGATTAGCACGCCTCTAAAGAACGGGTCGCCAATGGACAAGACTCAATAACACTGTATATCAGATGGAAATGTAGCAGAAAGACTGGGTCGATGAAGGACACGCCGGTAAAACAAAGGGTCCCCAAAGGACAAGTCTCAAGAGCAGTGTGTAGAATAAGGAAATTCAACCAAACTAGTGTGCCTCCGAGGGACACGTCTTTAAATAAACGAGTCGCCAAAGGGCAAGTCTCAAGAAAACTATGCAGCATGTAGAAAGGTCACAAAAACACAGTGCCGCCGAAGTACACGCTTGTTAAAGGAAAAACTGGCCGAAGGAGAAGTCTGAAAATGACTGAGTGGCATATGGAAAGCTCACAAAAAGTCTGGGTCGCCGAAGGGCACGTGGCTTCAAGAACGGGTCCCTAAAGGACAAGTCTGATAAACACTGTCCAGCTTGTGGAAAGGTCACAAAAATACTAGTCGCCGAAGGACAAGTCTCAAAAACAGTGTGTTACATATGAAAAGGTCACAAAAACACTGGAACGCCGATGGACAATCCGCTAAAAGAAATGATCGCGAAAGATCAAGTCTCAAAAACGCTGTGTTGCATATGGAAATGTTATAAAAAGGCTGGGCCGCAGAAGGAAACCACGCTAAAGGAACATTTGGCCAAAATACAGATTACAAAAACAATGTGTAGCATATTGAAAGGTCGGAAAATACTGTGTCGCCGGAGGGCACGCCTCTGAAAGAACGGGTCACCAAAGGACAAGACTCAATAACACTGTATATCATATGGAAATGTAGCAGATAGGCTATGTAGCTGAAGGACACTCCGCTAAAAGGAAAGGTCACCAAAGGACAAGTATAAAGAGAACTGTGCAGAATATGGAAAGGTTACCAAATACTGTGCCTGCGGGGGACACGCCTTGAAACTTGATAAAAAGCCTGGGCGCTAAAGGAAACTCCGCTAAAGGAATGGGTAGCCAAAGAATAAGTCTCATATACACAGTGTAGTATATGGAAGGATCACCAAAGGACAAGTCTCAAAAACACTGTGTTGCATATGGAAATGTCACAAAAACACTGGATCGCCGAAGGACGATCCGCTAAAAGAATTGATCGCGTGAGAACAAGTCTCAAAAATCCGATGTTGCATATGGAATGGTTATAAAAAGGCTTTTCCGCTGAAGGAAACCAAACTAAAGGAACGAGTGGCCAAAACACAGATTGCAAAACACTGTGTAGAATATAGAAGGGTCGCAAGAATACTGCGTCGGCTACAGAAACGCCGCTAAAAGAACGGGTCAACAAAGGACAGGTCTCAAAATCACTGTGTAGCATATGGAGAGGTCACAAGAACACCAAGTCAATGAAGGACACACCACTAAGGAAACGGATCGCTGAAAGAACAAGTCTCAAAAACACTGTGTAGAATATAGAAAGGTCATAAAAGGACTGGATCGCTGAATGACACGCCACTAAAAGAACGGGTCGCCAATAACTAAGTCTCAAAATCACTGTGTATCATATGGAAAGGTCACCAAAGACTGAGTCGCGGAAGGAAATGCCTCTAAAGGAACGGGTCGCCACAGGACAAGTCTCAGTAACATTGTATATCTGATGGAAATGTACCAGAAAGACTGGGTCGATGAAGGACACGCCGCTAAAACAACGGGTCCCCAAATGACAAGTCTCAAGAGCACTGTGTAGAATAAGGAAATTCAACCAATCTACTGTGCCTCCGAGGGGCACGCCTTTAAAGGAACGGGTCGCCAAAGTACAAGTCTCAAGAAAGCTATGCAGCATGTAGAAAGGTCAAAAAAGACTGTGTCGCCGAAGTACACGCTTGTTAAGGGAAAAACTGGCCAGAGCAGAAGTCTCAAAATCACTGTGTGACATATGGAAAGGTCACAAAAAGACTGGAACGCCGATGACCACGCCGCTAAAAGAAAAGGTCACCAAAGGATGAGTCTCAAGTGCACTGTGTAGAATATGGAAAGGTTACCAAAAGACTGAGCTCCGAGGGACACGTCTTTAAAAGAACGGGACGCCAAAGGACAAGTCTCAAGAGCACTGTGTAGAATATGGAAAGGTTACCAAATGACTGAGCCTCCGAGGGACACGTATTTAAAAGAACGGGTCGCCAAAGGACAAGTCTCAAGAAAACTATGCAGCATGTAGAAAGGTCACAAAAAGACTGTGTCGCCGAAATACACGCTTGTTAAAGGAAAAACTGGCCGAAGGACAAGTCTCAAAATGACTGTGTGGCATATGGAAAGGTCACAAAAAGACTGTTTCGCCGAAGGACACGTCGCTTCAAGAACGGGTCGCTAAAGGACAGGTCTCAAAAACACAGCCCAGCTTATGAAAATATCACAAAAAACTGGTCGCCGAAAGGCACGCCGCTAAAAGAACGGGTCGCCAAAGGACAAGTCTCAAAAACACTGTGTTGCATATGGAAATGTCACAAAAACACTGGATCGACGAAGGACAATCCGCTAAAAGAATTGATCGCGAAAGAACAAGTCTCAAAAACCCTATGTTGCATATTAAAAGGTCACAAAAACACTGGGTCGCCGATTAGCACGCCGCTAAAGAACGGGTCGCCAATGGACAAGACTCAATAACAATGTATATCAGATGGAAATGTAGCAGATAGACTGGGTCGATGAAGGACACGCCGGTAAAACAACGGGTCCCCAAAGGACAAGTCTCAAGAGCAATGTGCAGAATAAGGAAATTCAACCAAACTAGTGTGCCTCCGAGGGACACGTCTTTAAAAAAACGGGTCGCCAAAGGGCAAGTCTCAAGAAAACTATGCAGCATGTAGAAAGGTCACACAAACACTGTGTCGCCGAAGTACACGGTTGTTAAAGGAAAAACTGGCCGAAGGAGAAGTCTCAAAATGACTGAGTGGCATATGAAAGGTCACAAAAAGTCTGGGTCGCCGAAGAGCACGTGGCTTCAAGAACGGGTCCCTAAAGGACAAGTCTGAAAAACACTGTCCAGCTTGTGGAAAGGTCACAAAAATACTGGTCGCCGAAGGACAAGTCTCAAAAACAGTGTGTTACTTATGAAAAGGTCACAAAAACACTGGAACGCCGATGGGCACGCCGCTAAAAGAATTGATCGCGAAAGATCAAGTCTCAAAAACGCTGTGTTGCATGCGAAAATGTTATAAAAAGGCTGGGCCGCTGAAGGAAACCACGCTAAAGGAACGAATGGCCAAAGTAGAGATTACAAAAACCATGTGTAGCACATGGAAAGGTCGGAAAATACTGTGTCGCCGAAGGGCACGCCTCTGAAAGAACGGGTCACCAAAGGACAAGACTCAATAACACTGTATATCATATGGAAATGTAGCAGATAGGCTATGTAGCTGAAGGACACTCCGCTAAAAGGAAAGGTCACCAAAGGACAAGTATAAAGAGAACTGTGCAGAATATGGAAAGGTTACCAAATACTGTGCCTGCGGGGGACACGCCTTGAAACTTGATAAAAAGCCTGGGCGCTAAAGGAAACTCCGCTAAAGGAATGGGTCGCCAAACAATAAGTCTCATATACACAGTGTAGTATATGGAAGGGTCACAAAAAGACTGGGTCGCCGAGAGAGTCGCCGCTAAAGAACGGGTCGCCAAAGGACAAGATTCAATAACATTATGAATGATATGGAAATGTAGCAGAAAGACTGGGTCGCTGAAAACAAGTAGCATAAAGAAAAGGTCACCAAAGGATGAGTCTCAAGAGCACTGTGTAGAATATGGAAAGGTTACCAAAAGACTGAGCTCCGAGGGACACGCCTTTAAAAGAACGAGTCGCCAAAGGACAAGTCTCAAAATGACTGTGTGGCATATGGAAAGGTCACAAAAAGACTGGTTCGCCGAAGGACACGTCGCTTCAAGAACGGGTCGCTAAAGGTCAGGTCTCAAAAACTCTGTCCAGCTTATGAAAAGATCACAAAAAACTGGTCGCCGAAAGGCACGCCGCTAAAAGAACGAGTCGTCAAAGGACAAGTGTCAAAAACACTGTGTTGCATATGGAAATGTCACAAAAACACTGGATCGCCGAAGGACAATCCGCTAAAAGATTTGATGACGAAAGAATAAGTCTCAAAAACTTTATGTTGCATATGGAATTGTTATAAAAGGCTGGGCCGCTGAAGGAAACCAAACTAAAGGAACGAGTGGCCAAAATCAGATTACAAAATCACTGTGGAGCATATGGAAGGGTCGCAAGAAGACTGCGTCGCCTAAAGAAACACCGTTAAAAGAACGGGTCAACAAAGGACAGGTCTCAAAATCACTGTGAAGCATATGGAGAGGTCACAAGAACACCGGGTCAATGAAGGACACACCGCTAAGGAAACGGATCGCTAAAAGGAACAAGTCTCAAAAACACTGTGTAGCATATGGAAAGGTCATAAAAGAACTGGGTCACTGGATGACACGCTACTAAAAGAACGGATCGCCAATTATTAAGTCCAAAATCACAGTGTATCATATGGAAAGGTCACCAAAGACTTGGTCGCGGAAGGAAATGCCGCTAAAGCAACGGGTCGACACAGGACAAGTCTCAAAAACGCTGTGTTGCATATGGAAAGGTAAAACAAACACTGGGTCGCCGAAGGACACGCCGCTAAAAGAACGGATGGCGAAATAACATGTATCAAAAACACTGTCTAGCTTATTTAAAGATCACAAAAAATTGATCGCCGAAACGCACGTCGCTAAAAGAACGGGTCGCCAAAGGACAAGTCTCAAAAACACTGTGTTGCATATGGAAATGTCACAAAAACACTGGATCGCCGAAGGACAATCCGCTAAAAGAATTAATCCCTAAAGAACAAGTGTCAAGAACCCTATGTTGCATATGGAATGGTTATAAAAAGGCTGGGCCGCTGAAGGAAACCAAACTAAAGGAACGAGTGGCCAAAACACAGATTGCAAAAACACTGTGTAGAATATGGAAGGGTCGCAAGAATACTGCGTCGGCTACAGAAACGCCGCTAAAAGAACGGGTCAACAAAGGACAGGTCTCAAAATCACTGTGTAGCATATGGAGAGGTCACAAGAACACCAAGTCAATGAAGGACACACCGCTAAGGAAACGGATCGCTGAAAGAACAAGTCTCAAAAACACTGTGTAGAATATAGAAAGGTCATAAAAGGACTGGTTTGATGAAGGACACGCCGCTAAAACAACGGGTCCCCAAAGGACAAGTCTCAAGAGCAATGTGTAGAATAAGGAAATTCAACCAAACTAGTGTGCCTCCGAGGGACACGTCTTTAAAAAAACGGGTCGCCAAAGGGCAAGTCTCAAGAAAACTATGCAGCATGTAGAAAGGTCACAAAAACACTGTGTCGCCGAAGTACACGCTTGTTAAAGGAAAAACTGGCCGAAGGACAAGTCTCAAAATGACTGTGTGGCATATGGAAAGGTCACAAAAAACTGGTCGCCGAAAGGCACGCCGCTAAAAGAACGGGTCGCCAAAGGACAAGTCTCAAAAACACTGTGTTGCATATGGAAATGTCACAAAAACGCTGGATCGCCTAAAGACAATCCGCTAAAAGAATTGATCGCTCAAGAACAAGTCTCAAAAACCCTATGTTGCATATGGAATGGTTAAAAAAAGGCTGGGGCGCTGAAGGAAACCAAACTAAAGGAACGAGTGGCCAAAACACAGATTACAAAATCACTGTGTAGCATATGGAAGGGTCGCAAGAAGACTGCGTCGCCTAACGAAACGCCGCTTAAAGAACGGTTCAACAAATGACAGGTCTCAAAATCACCGTGTACCATATAGAGAGGTCACAAGAACACGGGGTCAATGAAGGACACATCGCTAAAGAAACGGATCGCTAAAAGAACAAGTCTCAAAAACGCTGTGTCGCACATGGAAAGGTAACACAAACACTGGGTCGCCGAAGGACACGCCGCTAAAAGAACGGATCGCGAAAGGACATGTATCAAAAACACTGTCCAGCTTATGAAAAGATCACAAAAAGACTGGTGGCCGAAAGACAAGCTGCTAAAACAAAGGGTCGCCAAAGGACAAGTCGCAAAAACACTGTGTTGCATGGAAAGGTCACAAAAACACTGGGTCGCCGATTAGCACGCCTCTAAAGAACGGGTCGCCAATGGACAAGACTCAATAACACTGTATATCAGATGGAAATGTAGCAGAAAGACTGGGTCGATGAAGGACACGCCGGTAAAACAACGGGTCCCCAAAAGACAAGTCTCAAGAGCAATGTGTATATTAAGGGAATTCAACCAAACTAGTGTGCCTCCGAGGGACACGTCTTTAAAAAAACGGGTCGCCAAAGGGCAAGTCTCAAGAAAACTATGCAGCATGTAGAAAGGTCACACAAATGCTGTGTCGCCGAAGTACACGCTTGTTAAAGGAAAAACTGGCCGAAGGAGAAGTCTCAAAATGACTGAGTGGCATATGGAAAGCTCACAAAAGTCTGGGTCGCCGAAGGGCACGTGGCTTCAAGAACGGGTCCCTAAAGGACAAGTCTGAAAAACACTGTCCAGCTTGTGGAAAGGTCACAAAAATACTAGTCGCCGAAGGACAAGTCTCAAAAACAGTGTGTTACATATGAAAAGGTCACAAAAACACTGGAACGCCGATGGACAATCCGCTAAAAGAATTGATCGCGAAAGATCAAGTCTCAAAAACGCTGTGTTGCATATGGAAATGTTATAAAAAGGCTGGGCCGCAGAAGGAAAACACGCTAAAGGAACATTTGGCCAAAATACAGATTACAAAAACAATGTGTAGCATATTGAAAGGTCGGAAAATACTGTGTCGCCGGAGGGCACGCCTCTGAAAGAACGGGTCACCAAAGGACAAGACTCAATAACACTGTATATCATATGGAAATGTAGCAGATAGGCTATGTAGCTGAAGGACACTCCGCTAAAAGGAAAGGTCACCAAAGGACAAGTATAAAGAGAACTGTGCAGAATATGGAAAGGTTACCAAATACTGTGCCTGCGGGGGACACGCCTTGAAACTTGATAAAAAGCCTGGGCGCTAAAGGAAACTCCGCTAAAGGAATGGGTAGCCAAAGAATAAGTCTCATATACACAGTGTAGTATATGGAAGGATCACCAAAGGACAAATCTCAAAAACACTGTGTTGCATATGGAAATGTCACAAAAACACTGGATCGCCGAAGGACGATCCGCTAAAAGAATTGATCGCGTGAGAACAAGTCTCAAAAATCCGATGTTGCATATGGAATGGTTATAAAAAGGCTTTTCCGCTGAAGGAAACCAAACTAAAGGAACGAGTGGCCAAAACACAGATTGCAAAACACTGTGTAGAATATGGAAGGGTCGCAAGAATACTGCGTCGGCTACAGAAACGCCGCTAAAAGAACGGGTCAACAAAGGACAGGTCTTAAAATCACTGTGTAGCATATGGAGAGGTCACAAGAACACCAAGTCAATGAAGGACACACCACTAAGGAAACGGATCGCTGAAAGAACAAGTCTCAAAAACACTGTGTAGAATATAGAAAGGTCATAAAAGGACTGGATCGCTGAATGACACGCCACTAAAAGAACGGGTCGCCAATAACTAAGTCTCAAAATCACTGTGTATCATATGGAAAGGTCACCAAAGACTGAGTCGCGGAAGGAAATGCCTCTAAAGGAACGGGTCGCCACAGGACAAGTCTCAGTAACATTGTATATCTGATGGAAACCAAACAACCAAACCAAAACAACGGGTCCCCAAATGACAAGTCTCAAGAGCACTGTGTAGAATAAGGAAATTCAACCAATCTACTGTGCCTCCGAGGGGCACGCCTTTAAAGGAACGGGTCGCCAAAGTACAAGTCTCAAGAAAACTATGCAGCATGTAGAAAGGTCACAAAAAGACTGTGTCGCCGAAATACACGCTTGTTAAAGGAAAAACTGGCCGAAGGACAAGTCTCAAAATGACTGTGTGGCATATGGAAAGGTCACAAAAAGACTGGTTCGCCGAAGGACACGTCGCTTCAAGAACGGGTCGCTAAAGGACAGGTCTCAAAAACACTGCCCAGCTTATGAAAATATCACAAAAAACTGGTCGCCGAAAGGCACGCCGCTAAAAGAACGGGTCGCCAAAGGACAAGTCTCAAAAACACTGTGTTGCATATGGAAATGTCACAAAAACACTGGATCGACGAAGGACAATCCGCTAAAAGAATTGATCGCGAAAGAACAAGTCTCAAAAACCCTATGTTGCATATGGAAAGGTCACAAAAACACTGGGTCGCCGATTAGCACGCCGCTAAAGAACGGGTCGCCAATGGACAAGACTCAATAACAATGTATATCAGATGGAAATGTAGCAGATAGACTGGGTCGATGAAGGACACGCCGGTAAAACAACGGGTCCCCAAAGGACAAGTCTCAAGAGCAATGTGCAGAATAAGGAAATTCAACCAAACTAGTGTGCCTCCGAGGGACACGTCTTGAAACTTGATAAAAAAGCCTGGGCGCTAAAGGAAACTCCGCTAAAGGAATGGGTCGCCAAAGAATAAGTCTCAAGTACACTGTGTAGTATATGGAAGGGTCACAAAAAGACTGGGTCGCAGAGAGAGTCGCCGCTAAAGAACGGGTCACCAAAGGACAAGATTCAATAACATTATGAATGATATGGAAATGTAGCAGAAAGACTGGGTCGCTGAAGGACACGCCGCATAAAGAAAAGGTCACCAAAGGATGACTCTCAAGAGCACTGTGTAGAATATGGAAAGGTTACCAAATGACTGAGCTCCGAGGGACACGCCTTTAAAAGAACGAGTCGCCAAAGGACAAGTCTCAAAATGACTGTGTGGCATATGGAAAGGTCACAAAAAGACTGGTTCGCCGAAGGACACGTCGCTTCAAGAACGGGTCGCTAAAGGACAGGTCTCAAAAACACTGTCCAGCTTATGAAAAGATCAGAAAAAACTGGTCGCCGAAAGGCACGCCGCTAAAAGAACGGGTCACCAAAGGACAAGGCTCAAGAGCACTGTGCAGAATATGGAAAGGTTACCAAAAGACTGTGCCTGCGAGGGACACGTTTTGAAACTTGATTAAAAGCCTGGGCCGCTAAAGGAAACTCCGCTAAAGGAAAGGGTCGCCAAAGAATAAGTCTCAAATACACTGTGTAGTATATGGAAGGGTCACAAAAAGACTGGGTCGCCGAGAGATTCGCCGCTAAAGAACGGGTCGCCAAAGGACAAGATTCAATAACACTATGAATGATATGGAAATGTATCAGAAAGACTGGGTCGCTGAAGGACAAGCCGCATAAAGAAAAGGTCACCAAAGGATGAGTCTCAAGAGCACTGTGTAGAATATGGAAAGGTTACCAAAAGACTGAGCTCCGAGGGACACGCCTTTAAAAGAACAAGTCTCCAAAGGACAAGTCACAAAATGACTGTGTGGCATATGGAAAGGTCACAAAAAGACTGGTTCGCCGAAGGACACGTCGCTTCAAGAACGGGTTGCTAAAGGACAGGTCTCAAAAACACTGTCCAATCTATGAAAATATCACAAAAAACTGGTCGCGGAAAGGCACGCCGCTAAAAGAACGGGTCGCCAAAGGAAAAGTCTCAAAAACACTGTGTTGCATATGGAAATGTCACAAAAACACTATATCGCCGAAGGACAATCCGCATAAAGAATTGATCGCTCAAGAACAAGTCTCAAAAACCCTATGTTGCATATGGAATGGTTATAAAAAGGCTCGGCCGCTGAAGGAAACCAAACTAAATGAAACGAGTGGCCAAAACACAGCTTACAAAATCACTGTGTAACATGTGGAAGGGTCGCAAGAAGACTGCGTCGCCTAACGAAACGCCGCTAAAAGAACGGTTCAACAAAGGACAGGTCTCAAAATCACCGTGTAGCATATAGAGAGGTCACAAGAACACGGGGTCAATGAAGGACACACCGCTAAAGAAACGGATCGCTAAAAGAACAAGTCTCAAAAACGCTGTGTCGCACATGGAAAGGTAACACAAACAGTGGGTCGCCGAAGGACACGCCGCTAAAAGAACGGATCGCGAAAGAACATGTATCAAAAACACTGTCCAGCTTATGAAAAGATCACAAAAAGACTGGTGGCCGAAAGACAAGCTGCTAAAAGAACGGGTCGCCAAAGGACAAGTCGCAAGAAACTGTGTTGCGTATGGAAAGGTCACAAAAACACTGGGTCGCCGATTAGCACGCCTCTAAAGAACGGGTCGCCAATGGACAAGACTCAATAACACTGTATATCAGATGGAAATGTAGCAGAAAGACTGGGTCGATGAAGGACACGCCGGTAAAACAACGGGTCCCCAAAGGACAAGTCTCAAGAGCAGTGTGTATATTAAGGAAATTCAACCAAACTAGTGTGCCTCCGAGGGACACGTCTTTAAATAAACGAGTCGCCAAAGGGCAAGTCTCAAGAAAACTATGCAGCATGTAGAAAGGTCACAAAAACACAGTGCCGCCGAAGTACACGCTTGTTAAAGGAAAAACTGGCCGAAGGAGAAGTCTGAAAATGACTGAGTGGCATATGGAAAGCTCACAAAAAGTCTGGGTCGCCGAAGGGCACGTGGCTTCAAGAACGGGTCCCTAAAGGACAAGTCTGATAAACACTGTCCAGCTTGTGGAAAGGTCACAAAAATACTAGTCGCCGAAGGACAAGTCTCAAAAACAGTGTGTTACATATGAAAAGGTCACAAAAACACTGGAACGCCGATGGACAATCCGCTAAAAGAAATGATCGCGAAAGATCAAGTCTCAAAAACGCTGTGTTGCATATGGAAATGTTATAAAAAGGCTGGGCCGCAGAAGGAAACCACGCTAAAGGAACATTTGGCCAAAATACAGATTACAAAAACAATGTGTAGCATATTGAAAGGTCGGAAAATACTGTGTCGCCGGAGGGCACGCCTCTGAAAGAACGGGTCACCAAAGGACAAGACTCAATAACACTGTATATCATATGGAAATGTAGCAGATAGGCTATGTAGCTGAAGGACACTCCGCTAAAAGGAAAGGTCACCAAAGGACAAGTATAAAGAGAACTGTGCAGAATATGGAAAGGTTACCAAATACTGTGCCTGCGGGGGACACGCCTTGAAACTTGATAAAAAGCCTGGGCGCTAAAGGAAACTCCGCTAAAGGAATGGGTAGCCAAAGAATAAGTCTCATATACACAGTGTAGTATATGGAAGGATCACCAAAGGACAAGTCTCAAAAACACTGTGTTGCATATGGAAATGTCACAAAAACACTGGATCGCCGAAGGACGATCCGCTAAAAGAATTGATCGCGTGAGAACAAGTCTCAAAAATCCGATGTTGCATATGGAATGGTTATAAAAAGGCTTTTCCGCTGAAGGAAACCAAACTAAAGGAACGAGTGGCCAAAACACAGATTGCAAAACACTGTGTAGAATATAGAAGGGTCGCAAGAATACTGCGTCGGCTACAGAAACGCCGCTAAAAGAACGGGTCAACAAAGGACAGGTCTTAAAATCACTGTGTAGCATATGGAGAGGTCACAAGAAAACCAAGTCAATGAAGGACACACCACTAAGGAAACGGATCGCTGAAAGAACAAGTCTCAAAAACACTGTGTAGAATATAGAAAGGTCATAAAAGGACTGGATCGCTGAAAGACACGCCACTAAAAGAACGGGTCGCCAATAACTAAGTCTCAAAATCACTGTGTATCATATGGAAAGGTCACCAAAGACTGAGTCGCGGAAGGAAATGCCTCTAAAGGAACGGGTCGCCACAGGACAAGTCTCAGTAACATTGTATATCTGATGGAAATGTACCAGAAAGACTGGGTCGATGAAGGACACGCCGCTAAAACAACGGGTCCCCAAATGACAAGACTCAAGAGCACTGTGTAGAATAAGGAAATTCAACCAATCTACTGTGCCTCCGAGGGGCACGCCTTTAAAGGAACGGGTCGCCAAAGTACAAGTCTCAAGAAAGCTATGCAGCATGTAGAAAGGTCAAAAAAGACTGTGTCGCCGAAGTACACGCTTGTTAAGGGAAAAACTGGCCAGAGCAGAAGTCTCAAAATCACTGTGGAGCATATGGAAGGGTCGCAAGAAGACTGGGTCGCCGAGAGAGTCGCCGCTAAAGAACGGGTCGCCAAAGGACAAGATTCAATAACATTATGAATGATATGGAAATGTAGCAGAAAGACTGGGTCGCTGAAAACAAGTAGCATAAAGAAAAGGTCACCAAAGGATGAGTCTCAAGAGCACTGTGCAGAATATGGAAAGGTTACCAAAAGACTGAGCTCCGAGGGACACGCCTTTAAAAGAACGAGTCGCCAAAGGACAAGTCTCAAAATGACGGTGTGGCATATGGAAAGGTCACAAAAAGACTGGTTCGCCGAAGGACACGTCGCTTCAAGAACGGGTCGTTAAGGACAGGTCTCAAAAACACTGTTAAGCTTATGAAAAGATCACAAAAAACTGGTCGCCGAAAGGCACGCCGCTAAAAGAACGAGTCGTCAAAGGACAAGTGTCAAAAACACTGTGTTGCATATGGAAATGTCACAAAAACACTGGATCGCAGAAGGACAATCCGCTAAAAGATTTGATGACGAAAGAATAAGTCTCAAAAACTTTATGTTGCATATGGAATTGTTATAAAAGGCTGGGCCGCTGAAGGAAACCAAACTAAAGGAACGAGTGGCCAAAAACAGATTACAAAATCACTGTGGAGCATATGGAAGGGTCGCAAGAAGACTGCGTCGCCTAAAGAAACACCGTTAAAAGAACGGGTCAACAAAGGACAGGTCTCAAAATCACTGTGAAGCATATGGAGAGGTCACAAGAACACCGGGTCAATGAAGGACACACCGCTAAGGAAACGGATCGCTAAAAGGAACAAGTCTCAAAAACACTGTGTAGCATATAGAAAGGTCATAAAAGGACTGGATCGCTGAATGACACGCCACTAAAAGAACGGGTCGCCAATAACTAAGTCTCAAAATCACTGTGTATCATATGGAAAGGTCAAAAAAGACTGAGTCGCGGAAGGAAATGCCTCTAAAGGAACGGGTCGCCACAGGACAAGTCTCAGTAACATTGTATACCTGATGGAAACCAAACAACCAAACCAAAACAACGGGTCCCCAAATGACAAGTCTCAAGAGCACTGTGTAGAATAAGGAAATTCAACCAATCTACTGTGCCTCCGAGGGGCACGCCTTTAAAGGAACGGGTCGCCAAAGTACAAGTCTCAAGAAAGCTATGCAGCATGTAGAAAGGTCAAAAAAGAATGTGTCGCCGAAGTACACGCTTGTTAAGGGAAAAACTGGCCAGAGCAGAAGTCTCAAAATCACTGTGTGACATATGGAAAGGTCACAAAAAGACTGGAACGCCGATGAGCACGCCGCTAAAAGAAAAGGTCACCAAAGGATGAGTCTCAAGTGCACTGTGTAGAATATGGAAAGGTTACCAAAAGACTAAGCTCCGAGGGACACGTCTTTAAAAGAACGGGACGCCAAAGGACAAGTCTCAAGAGCACTGTGTAGAATATGGAAAGGTTACCAAATGACTGAGCCTCCGAGGGACACGTATTTAAAAGAACGGGTCGCCAAAGGACAAGTCTCAAGAAAACTATGCAGCATGTAGAAAGGTCACAAAAAGACTGTGTCGCCGAAATACACGCTTGTTAAAGGAAAAACTGGCCGAAGGACAAGTCTCAAAATGACTGTGTGGCATATGGAAAGGTCACAAAAAGACTGGTTCGCCGAAGGACACGTCGCTTCAAGAACGGGTCGCTAAAGGACAGGTCTCAAAAACACAGCCCAGCTTATGAAAATATCACAAAAAACTGGTCGCCGAAAGGCACGCCGCTAAAAGAACGGGTCGCCAAAGGACAAGTCTCAAAAACACTGTGTTGCATATGGAAATGTCACAAAAACACTGGATCGACGAAGGACAATCCGCTAAAAGAATTGATCGCGAAAGAACAAGTCTCAAAAACCCTATGTTGCATATGGAAAGGTCACAAAAACACTGGGTCGCCGATTAGCACGCCGCTAAAGAACGGGTCGCCAATGGACAAGACTCAATAACAATGTATATCAGATGGAAATGTAGCAGATAGACTGGGTCGATGAAGGACACGCCGGTAAAACAACGGGTCCCCAAAGGACAAGTCTCAAGAGCAATGTGCAGAATAAGGAAATTCAACCAAACTAGTGTGCCTCCGAGGGACACGTCTTTAAAAAAACGGGTCGCCAAAGGGCAAGTCTCAAGAAAACTATGCAGCATGTAGAAAGGTCACACAAACACTGTGTCGCCGAAGTACACGCTTGTTAAAGGAAAAACTGGCCGAAGGAGAAGTCTCAAAATGACTGAGTGGCATATGAAAGGTCACAAAAAGTCTGGGTCGCCGAAGAGCACGTGGCTTCAAGAACGGGTCCCTAAAGGACAAGTCTGAAAAACACTGTCCAGCTTGTGGAAAGGTCACAAAAATACTGGTCGCCGAAGGACAAGTCTCAAAAACAGTGTGTTACTTATGAAAAGGTCACAAAAACACTGGAACGCCGATGGGCACGCCGCTAAAAGAATTGATCGCGAAAGATGAAGTCTCAAAAACGCTGTGTTGCATGCGAAAATGTTATAAAAAGGCTGGGCCGCTGAAGGAAACCACGCTAAAGGAACGAATGGCCAAAGTAGAGATTACAAAAACCATGTGTAGCACATGGAAAGGTCGGAAAATACTGTGTCGCCGAAGGGCACGCCTCTGAAAGAACGGGTCACCAAAGGACAAGACTCAATAACACTGTATATCATATGGAAATGTAGCAGATAGGCTATGTAGCTGAAGGACACTCCGCTAAAAGGAAAGGTCACCAAAGGACAAGTATAAAGAGAACTGTGCAGAATATGGAAAGGTTACCAAATACTGTGCCTGCGGGGGACACGCCTTGAAACTTGATAAAAAGCCTGGGCGCTAAAGGAAACTCCGCTAAAGGAATGGGTCGCCAAACAATAAGTCTCATATACACAGTGTAGTATATGGAAGGGTCACAAAAAGACTGGGTCGCCGAGAGAGTCGCCGCTAAAGAACGGGTCGCCAAAGGACAAGATTCAATAACATTATGAATGATATGGAAATGTAGCAGAAAGACTGGGTCGCTGAAAACAAGTAGCATAAAGAAAAGGTCACCAAAGGATGAGTCTCAAGAGCACTGTGTAGAATATGGAAAGGTTACCAAAAGACTGAGCTCCGAGGGACACGCCTTTAAAAGAACGAGTCGCCAAAGGACAAGTCTCAAAATGACTGTGTGGCATATGGAAAGGTCACAAAAAGACTGGTTCGCCGAAGGACACGTCGCTTCAAGAACGGGTCGCTAAAGGTCAGGTCTCAAAAACTCTGTCCAGCTTATGAAAAGATCACAAAAAACTGGTCGCCGAAAGGCACGCCGCTAAAAGAACGAGTCGTCAAAGGACAAGTGTCAAAAACACTGTGTTGCATATGGAAATGTCACAAAAACACTGGATCGCCGAAGGACAATCCGCTAAAAGATTTGATGACGAAAGAATAAGTCTCAAAAACTTTATGTTGCATATGGAATTGTTATAAAAGGCTGGGCCGCTGAAGGAAACCAAACTAAAGGAACGAGTGGCCAAAAACAGATTACAAAATCACTGTGGAGCATATGGAAGGGTCGCAAGAAGACTGCGTCGCCTAAAGAAACACCGTTAAAAGAACGGGTCAACAAAGGACAGGTCTCAAAATCACTGTGAAGCATATGGAGAGGTCACAAGAACACCGGGTCAATGAAGGACACACCGCTAAGGAAACGGATCGCTAAAAGGAACAAGTCTCAAAAACACTGTGTAGCATATGGAAAGGTCATAAAAGAACTGGGTCACTGGATGACACGCTACTAAAAGAACGGATCGCCAATGATTAAGTCCAAAATCACAGTGTATCATATGGAAAGGTCACCAAAGACTTGGTCGCGGAAGGAAATGCCGCTAAAGCAACGGGTCGACACAGGACAAGTCTCAAAAACGCTGTGTTGCATATGGAAAGGTAAAACAAACACTGGGTCGCCGAAGGACACGCCGCTAAAAGAACGGATGGCGAAATAACATGTATCAAAAACACTGACTAGCTTATTTAAAGATCACAAAAAATTGATCGCCGAAACGCACGTCGCTAAAAGAACGGGTCGCCAAAGGACAAGTCTCAAAAACACTGTGTTGCATATGGAAATGTCACAAAAACACTGGATCGCCGAAGGACAATCCGCTAAAAGTATTAATCCCTAAAGAACAAGTGTCAAGAACCCTATGTTGCATATGGAATGGTTATAAAAAGGCTGGGCCGCTGAAGGAAACCAAACTAAAGGAACGAGTGGCCAAAACACAGATTGCAAAAACACTGTGTAGAATATGGAAGGGTCGCAAGAATAATGCGTCGGCTACAGAAACGCCGCTAAAAGAACGGGTCAACAAAGGACAGGTCTCAAAATCACTGTGTAGCATATGGAGAGGTCACAAGAACACCAAGTCAATGAAGGACACACCGCAAAGGAAACGGATCGCTGAAAGAACAAGTCTCAAAAACACTGTGTAGAATATAGAAAGGTCATAAAAGGACTGGTTTGATGAAGGACACGCCGCTAAAACAACGGGTCCCCAAAGGACAAGTCTCAAGAGCAATGTGTAGAATAAGGAAATTCAACCAAACTAGAGTGCCTGCGAGGGACACGTCATTTAAAAAACGGGTCGCCAAAGGGCAAGTCTCAAGAAAACTATGCAGCATGTAGAAAGGTCACAAAAACACTGTGTCGCCGTAGTACACGCTTGTTAAAGGAAAAACTGGCCGAAGGAGAAGTCTCAAAATGACTGAGTGGCATATGGAAAGGTCACAAAAAGTCTGGGTCGCCGAAGGCACGTGGCTTCAAGAACGGATCCCTAAAGGACAAGTCTGAAAAACACTGTCCAGCTTGTGGAAAGGTCACAAAAATACTGGTCGTCGAAGGACAAGTCTCAAAAACAGTGTGTTCCATATGAAAAGGTCACAAAAACACTGGAACGCCGATGGACACGCCGCTAAAAGAATTGATCGCGAAAGATCAAGTCTCAAAAACGCTGTGTTGCATACGGAAATGTTACCAAATGACTGAGCCTCCGAGGGACACGTATTTAAAAGAACGGGTCGCCAAAGGACAAGTCTCAAGAAAGCTATGCAGCATGTAGAAAGGTCACAAAAAGACTGTGTCGCCGAAATACACGCTTGTTAAAGGAAAAACTGGCCGAAGGACAAGTCTCAAAATGACTGTGTGGCATATGGAAAGGTCACAAAAAACTGGTCGCCGAAAGGCACGCCGCTAAAAGAACGGGTCGCCAAAGGACAAGTCTCAAAAACACTGTGTTGCATATGGAAATGTCACAAAAACGCTGGATCGCCTAAAGACTGTCCTTCGACGACCAGTATTTTTGTGACCTTTCCACAAGCTGGACAGTGTTTTTCAGACTTGTCCTTTAGGGATCCGTTCTTGAAGCCACGTGCCTTCGGCGACCCAGACTTTTTGTGACCTTTCCATATGCCACTCAGTCATTTTGAGACTTCTCCTTCGGCCAGTTTTTCCTTTAACAAGCGTGTACTTCGGCGACACAGTGTTTTTGTGACCTTTCTACATGCTGCATAGTTTTCTTGAGACTTGCCCTTTGGCGACCCGTTTTTTTAAAGACGTGTCCCTCGCAGGCACTCTAGTTTGGTTGAATTTCCTTATTCTACACATTGCTCTTGAGACTTGTCCTTTGGGGACCCGTTGTTTTAGCGGCGTGTCCTTCATCAAACCAGTCCTTTTATGACCTTTCTATATTCTACACAGTGTTTTTGAGACTTGTTCTTTCAGCGATCCGTTTCCTTAGCGGTGTGTCCATCATTGACTTGGTGTTCTTGTGACCTCTCCATATGCTACACAGTGATTTTGAGACCTGTCCTTTGTTGACCCGTTCTTTTAGCGGCGTTTCTGTAGCCGACGCATTATTCTTGCGACCCTTCCATATTCTACACAGTGTTTTTGCAATCTGTGTTTTGGCCACTCGTTCCTTTAGTTTGGTTTCCTTCAGCGGCCCAGCCTTTTTATAACCATTCCATATGCAACATAGGGTTCTTGACACTTGTTCTTTAGGGATTAATACTTTTAGCGGATTGTCCTTCGGCGATCCAGTGTTTTTGTGACATTTCCATATGCAACACAGTGTTTTTGAGACTTGTCCTTTGGCGACCCGTTCTTTTAGCGACGTGCGTTTCGACGATCAATTTTTTGTGATCTTTAAATAAGCTAGACAGTGTTTTTGATACATGTTATTTCGCCATCCGTTCTTTTAGCGGCGTGTCCTTCGGCGACCCAGTGTTTGTTTTACCTTTCCATATGCAACACAGCGTTTTTGAGACTTGTCCTGTGGCGACCCGTTGCTTTAGCGGCATTTCCTTCCGCGACCAAGTCTTTGGTGACCTTTCCATATGATACACTGTGATTTTGGACTTAATCATTGGCGATCCGTTCTTTTAGTAGCGTGTCATCCAGTGACCCAGTTCTTTTATGACCTTTCCATATGCTACACAGTGTTTTTGAGACTTGTTCCTTTTAGCGATCCGTATCCTTAGCGGTGTGTCCTTCATTGACCCGGTGTTCTTGTGACCTCTCCATATGCTTCACAGTGATTTTGAGACCTGTCCTTTGTTGACCCGTTCTTTTAACGGTGTTTCTTTAGGCGACGCAGTCTTCTTGCGACCCTTCCATATGCTCCACAGTGATTTTGTAATCTGTTTTTGGCCACTCGTTCCTTTAGTTTGGTTTCCTTCAGCGGCCCAGCCTTTTATAACAATTCCATATGCAACATAAAGTTTTTGAGACTTATTCTTTCGTCATCAAATCTTTTAGCGGATTGTCCTTCGGCGATCCAGTGTTTTTGTGACATTTCCATATGCAACACAGTGTTTTTGACACTTGTCCTTTGACGACTCGTTCTTTTAGCGGCGTGCCTTTCGGCGACCAGTTTTTTGTGATCTTTTCATAAGCTGGACAGAGTTTTTGAGACCTGACCTTTAGCGACCCGTTCTTGAAGCGACGTGTCCTTCGGCGAACCAGTCTTTTTGTGACCTTTCCATATGCCACACAGTCATTTTGAGACTTGTCCTTTGGCGACTCGTTCTTTTAAAGGCGTGTCCCTCGGAGCTCAGTCTTTTGGTAACCTTTCCATATTCTACACAGTGCTCTTGAGACTCATCCTTTGGTGACCTTTTCTTTATGCTACTTGTTTTCAGCGACCCAGTCTTTCTGCTACATTTCCATATCATTCATAATGTTATTGAATCTTGTCCTTTGGCGACCCGTTCTTTAGCGGCGACTCTCTCGGCGACCCAGTCTTTTTGTGACCCTTCCATATACTACACTGTGTATATGAGACTTATTGTTGGGCGACCCATTATTTTAGCGGAGTTTCCTTTAGCGCCCAGGCTTTTTATCAAGTTTCAAGGCGTGTCCCCCGCAGGCACAGTATTTGGTAACCTTTCCATATTCTGCACAGTTCTCTTTATACTTGTCCTTTGGTGACCTTTCCTTTTAGCGGAGTGTCCTTCAGCTACATAGCCTATCTGCTACATTTCCATATGATATACAGTGTTATTGAGTCTTGTCCTTTGGTGACCCGTTCTTTCAGAGGCGTGCCCTCCGGCGACACAGTATTTTCCGACCTTTCAATATGCTACACATTGTTTTTGTAATCTATATTTTGGCCAAATGTTCCTTTAGCGTGGTTTCCTTCTGCGGCCCAGCCTTTTTATAACATTTCCATATGCAACACAGCGTTTTTGAGACTTGATCTTTCGCGATCATTTCTTTTAGCGGATTGTCCATCGGCGTTCCAGTGTTTTTGTGACCTTTTCATATGTAACACACTGTTTTTGAGACTTGTCCTTCGGCGACTAGTATTTTTGTGACCTTTCCACAAGCTGGACAGTGTTTATCAGACTTGTCCTTTAGGGACCCGTTCTTGAAGCCACGTGCCCTTCGGCGACCCAGACTTTTTGTGAGCTTTCCATATGCCACTCAGTCATTTTGAGACTTCTCCTTCGGCCAGTTTTTCCTTTAACAAGCGTGTACTTCGGCGGCACAGTGTTTTTGTGACCTTTCTACATGCTGCATAGTTTTCTTGAGACTTGCCCTTTGGCGACTCGTTTATTTAAAGACGTGTCCCTCGGAGGCACACTAGTTTGGTTGAATTTCCTTATTCTACACACTGCTCTTGAGACTTGTCCTTTGGGGACCCGTTGTTTTACCGGCGTGTCCTTCATCGACCCAGTCTTTCTGCTACATTTCCATCTGATATACAGTGTTATTGAGTCTTGTCCATTGGCGACCCGTTCTTTAGAGGCGTGCTAATCGGCGACCCAGTGTTTTTGTGACCTTTCCATACGCAACACAGTTTCTTGCGACTTGTCCTTTGGCGACCCGTTCTTTTAGCAGCTTGTCTTTCGGCCACCAGTCTTTTTGTGATCTTTTCATAAGCTGGACAGTGTTTTTGATACATGTTCTTTCGCGATCCGTTCTTTTAGCGGCGTGTCCTTCGGCGACCCACTGTTTGTGTTACCTTTCCATGTGCGACACAGCGTTTTTGAGACTTGTTCTTTTAGCGATCCGTTTCTTTAGCGGTGTGTCCTTCATTGACCCCGTGTTCTTGTGACCTCTCTATATGCTACACGGTGATTTTGAGACCTGTCCTTTGTTGAACCGTTCTTTTAGCGGCGTTTCGTTAGGCGACGCAGTCTTCTTGCGACCCTTCCACATGTTACTCAGTGATTTTGTAAGCTGTGTTTTGGCCACTCGTTTCATTTAGTTTGGTTTCCTTCAGCGGCCGAGCCTTTTTATAACCATTCCATATGCAACATAGGGTTTTTGAGACTTGTTCTTGAGCGATCAATTCTTTATGCGGATTGTCCTTCGGCGATATAGTGTTTTTGTGACATTTCCATATGCAACACAGTGTTTTTGAGACTTTTCCTTTGGCGACCCGTTCTTTTAGCGGCGTGCCTTTCCGCGACCAGTTTTTTGTGATATTTTCATAGATTGGACAGTGTTTTTGAGACCTGTCCTTTAGCAACCCGTTCTTGAAGCGACGTGTCCTTCGGCGAACCAGTCTTTTTGTGACCTTTCCATATGCCACACAGTCATTTTGTGACTTGTCCTTTGGAGACTTGTTCTTTTAAAGGCGTGTCCCTCGGAGCTCAGTCTTTTGGTAACCTTTCCATATTCTACACAGTGCTCTTGAGACTCATCCTTTGGTGACCTTTTCTTTATGCGGCTTGTCCTTCAGCGACCCAGTCTTTCTGATACATTTCCATATCATTCATAGTGTTATTGAATCTTGTCCTTTGGCGACCCGTTCTTTAGCGGCGAATCTCTCGGCGACCCAGTCTTTTTGTGACCCTTCCATATACTACACAGTGTATTTGAGACTTATTCTTTGGCGACCCTTTCCTTTAGCGGAGTTTCCTTTAGCGGCCCAGGCTTTTAATCAAGTTTCAAAACGTGTCCCTCGCAGGCACAGTCTTTTGGTAACCTTTCCATATTCTGCACAGTGCTCTTGAGCCTTGTCCTTTGGTGACCCGTTCTTTTAGCGGCGTGCCTTTCGGCGACCAGTTTTTTCTGATCTTTTCATAAGCTGGACAGTGTTTTTGAGACCTGTCCTTTAGCGACCCGTTCTTGAAGCGACGTGTCCTTCGGCGAACCAGTCTTTTTGTGACCTTTCCATATGCCACATAGTCATTTTGAGACTTGTCCTTTGGCGACTCGTTCTTTTAAAGGCGTGTCCCTCGGAGCTCAGTCATTTGGTAACCTTTCCATATTCTACACAGTGCTCTTGAGAGTCATCCTTTGGTGACCTTTTCTTTATGCGGCGTGTCCTTCAGCGACCCAGTCTTTCTGCTACATTTCCATATCATTCATAATGTTATTGAATCTTGTCCTTTGGCGACCCGTTCTTTAGCGGCGTCTCTCTCTGCGACCCAGTCTTTTTGTGACCCTTCCATATACTACACAGTGTACTTGAGACTTATTCTTTGGCGACCCATTCCTTTAGCGGAGTTTCCTTTAGCGCCCAGGCTTTTTTATCAAGTTTCAAGACGTGTCCCTCGGAGGCACACTAGTTTGGTTGAATTTCCTTATTCTGCACATTGCTCTTGAGACTTGTCCTTTGGGGACCCGTTGTTTTACCGGCGTGTCCTTCATCGACCCAGTCTATCTGCTACATTTCCATCTGATATACATTGTTATTGAGTCTTGTCCATTGGCGACCCGTTCTTTAGCGGCGTTTTAATCGGCGACCCAGTGTTTTTGTGACCTTTCCATATGCAACATAGGGTTTTTGAGACTTGTTCTTTCGCGATCAATTCTTTTAGCGGATTGTCCTTCGTCGATCCAGTGTTTTTGTGACATTTCCATATGCAACACAGTGTTTTTGAGACTTGTCCTTTGGCGACCCGTTCTTTTAGCGGCGTGCCTTTCGGCGACCAGTTTTTTGTGATATTTTCATAAGCTGGGCAGTGTTTTTGAGACCTGTCCTTTAGCGACCCGTTCTTGAAGCGACGTGTCCTTCGGCGAACCAGTCTTTTTGTGACCTTTCCATATGCCACACAGTCATTTTGAGACTTGTCCTTCGGCCAGTTTTTCCTTTAACAAGCGTGTATTTCGGCGACACAGTCTTTTTGTGACCTTTCTACATGCTGCATAGTTTTCTTGAGACTTGTCCTTTGGCGACCCGTTCTTTTAAATACGTGTCCCTCGGAGGCTCAGTCATTTGGTAACCTTTCCATATTCTACACAGTGCTCTTGAGACTTGTCCTTTGGCGTCCCGTTCTTTTAAAGACGTGTCCCTCGGAGCTCAGTCTTTTGGTAACCTTTCCATATTCTACACAGTGCCCTTGAGACTCATCCTTTGGTGACCTTTTCTTTTAGCGGCGTGCTCATCGGCGTTCCAGTCTTTTTGTGACCTTTCCATATGTCACACAGTGATTTTGAGACTTCTGCTCTGGCCAGTTTTTCCCTTAACAAGCGTGTACTTCGGCGACACAGTCTTTTTTGACCTTTCTACATGCTGCATAGCTTTCTTGAGACTTGTACTTTGGCGACCCGTTCCTTTAAAGGCGTGCCCCTCGGAGGCACAGTAGATTGGTTGAATTTCCTTATTCTACACAGTGCTCTTGAGACTTGTCATTTGGGGACCCGTTGTTTTGGTTTGGTTGTTTGGTTTCCATCAGATATACAATGTTACTGAGACTTGTCCTGTGGCGACCCGTTCCTTTAGAGGCATTTCCTTCCGCGACTCAGTCTTTGGTGACCTTTCCATATGATACACAGTGATTTTGAGACTTAGTTATTGGCGACCCGTTCTTTTAGTGGCGTGTCATTCAGCGATCCAGTCCTTTTATGACCTTTCTATATGCTACACAGTGTTTTTGAGACTTGTTCCTTTTAGCGATCCGTTTCCTTAGCGGTGTGTCCTTCATTGACCCGGTGTTCTTGTGACCTCTCCATATGCTTCACAGTGATTTTGAGACCTGTCCTTTGTTGACCCGTTCTTTTAACGGTGTTTCTTTAGGCGACGCAGTCTTCTTGCGACCCTTCCATATGCTCCACAGTGATTTTGTAATCTGTTTTTGGCCACTCGTTCCTTTAGTTTGGTTTCCTTCAGCGGCCCAGCCTTTTATAACAATTCCATATGCAACATAAAGTTTTTGAGACTTATTCTTTCGTCATCAAATCTTTTAGCGGATTGTCCTTCGGCGATCCAGTGTTTTTGTGACATTTCCATATGCAACACAGTGTTTTTGACACTTGTCCTTTGACGACTCGTTCTTTTAGCGGCGTGCCTTTCGGCGACCAGTTTTTTGTGATCTTTTCATAAGCTGGACAGTGTTTTTGAGACCTGTCCTTTAGCGACCCGTTCTTGAAGCGACGTGTCCTTCGGCGAACCAGTCTTTTTGTGACCTTTCCATATGCCACACCGTCATTTTGAGACTTGTCCTTTGGCGACTCGTTCTTTTAAAGGCGTGTCCCTCGGAGCTCAGTCTTTTGGTAACCTTTCCATATTCTACACAGTGCTCTTGAGACTCATCCTTTGGTGACCTTTTCTTTATGCTACTTGTTTTCAGCGACCCAGTCTTTCTGCTACATTTCCATATCATTCATAATGTTATTGAATCTTGTCCTTTGGCGACCCGTTCTTTAGCGGCGACTCTCTCGGCGACCCAGTCTTCTTGCGACCCTTCCATATGCTCCACAGTGATTTTGTAATCTGTGTTTTGGCCACTCGTTCCTTTAGTTTGGTTTCCTTCAGCGGCCCAGCTTTTTATAACCATTCCATATGCAACATAAAGTTTTTGAGACTTGTTCTTTCGCGATCAAATCTTTTATCGGATTGTCCTTCGGCGATCCAGTGTTTTTGTGACATTTCCATATGCAACACAGTGTTTTTGAGACTTGTCCTTTGGTGACACTTCTTTTAGCGGCGTGCCTTTCGGCGACCAGTTTTTTCTGATCTTTTCATAAGTTGGACAGTGTTTTTGAGACCTGTCCTTTAGCGACCCGTTCTTGAAGCGACGTGTCCTTCGGCGAGCCAGTCTTTTTGTGACTTTTCCATATGCCACACAGTCATTTTGAGACTTGTTCTTTGGCGACTCGTTCTTTTAAAGGCGTGTCCCTCGGAGCTCAGTCTTTTGGTAACCTTTCCATATTCTACACAGTGCTCTTGAGACTCATCCTTTGGTGACCTTTTCTTTATGCGGCGTGTCCTTCAGCGACCCAGTCTTTCTGCTACATTTCCATATCATTGATAGTGTTATTGAATCTTGTTCTTTGGCGACCCGTTCTTTAGCGGTGACTCTCTCGACGACCCAGTCTTTTTGTGACCCTTCCATATACTACACAGTGTATTTGAGACTTAATCTTTGGCGACCCATTCCTTTAGCGGAGTTTCCTTTAGCGCCCAGGCTTTTTTATCAAGTTTCAAGGCGTGTCCCCCTCAGGCACACTATTTGGTAACCTTTCCATATTCTGCATAGTTCTCTTTATACTTGTCCTTTGGTGACCTTTCCTTTTAGCGGAGTGTCCTTCAGCTACATAGCCTTTCTGCTACATTTCCATTTGATATACAGTGTTATTGAGTCTTGTCCTTTGGTGACCCGTTCTTTCAGAGGCGTGCCCTTCGGCGACACAGTATTTTCCGACCTTTCCATATGCTACACATTGTTTTTGTAATCTGTATTTCGGCCATTCGTTCCTTTAGCGTGGTTTCCTTCAGCGGCCCAGCCTTTTTATAACATTTCCATATGCAACACAGCGTTTTTGAGACTTGATCTTTCGCGATCAATTCTTTTAGCGGCGAGTCCATCGGCGTTCCAGTGTTTTCGTGACCTTTTCATATGTAACACACTGTTTTTGAGACTTGTCCTTCGGCGACCAGTATTTTTGTGACCTTTCCACAAGCTGGACAGCGTTTTTCAGACTTGTCCTTTAGGGACCCGATCTTGAAGCCACGTGCCTTTTTAGCGACCCAGACTTTTTGTGAAATTTCCATATGCCACTCAGTCATTTTGAGACTTTTCCTTCGGCCAGTTTTTCCTTTAACAAGCGTGTACTTCGGCGACATAGTGTTTTCGTGACCTTTCTACATGCTGCATAGTTTTCGTGAGACTTGCCCTTTGGCGACCCGTTTTTTTAAAGACGTGTCCCTCGGAGGCACACTACTTTGGTTGAATTTCCTTATTCTACACATTGCTCTTGAGACTTGTCCTTTGGGGACCCGTTGTTTTACCCGCGTGTCCTTCATCGACCCAGTCTTTCTGCTACATTTCCATTTGATATACATTGTTATTGAGTCTTGTCCATTGGCGACCGTTCTTTAGCGGCGTGCTAATCGGCGACCCAGTGTTTTTGTGACCTTTCCATATGCAACATAGGGTTTTTGAGACTTGTTCTTTCGCGATCAATTCTTTTAGCGGAATGTCCTTCGGCGATCCAGTGTTTTTGTGACATTTCCATATGTAACACAGTGTTTTTGACACTTGTCCTTCGGCGACCAGTATTTTTGTGACCTTTCCACAAACTGGACAGTGTTTTTGAGACTTGTCCTTTATTGACCCGTTCTTGTAGCCACGTGCCCTTCGGCGACCCAGTCTTTTTGTGACCTTTCCATATACCACACAGTGATTTTGAGACTTCTCCTTTCACCATTTTTTCCTTTAACAAGCGTGTACTTCGGCGACACAGTCTTTTTGAGACCTTTTTACATGCTGCATAGCTTTCTTGAGACTTGCTCT
Organism: Lepisma saccharinum; assembly: GCF_977018435.1. NCBI lineage: Eukaryota > Metazoa > Arthropoda > Insecta > Zygentoma > Lepismatidae > Lepisma > Lepisma saccharinum. The sequence continues at coordinate 22,601 of NC_139230.1, read as the reverse complement.
TTGGCGACCCGTTCTATTAAAGGCGTTCCCCTCGGAGGCACAGTAGATTGGTTGAATTACCTTATTCTACACAGTGCTCTTGAGACTTGTCCTTTGGGGACCCGTTGTTTTAGCGGCGTGTCTTTCATCGAACTAGTCTTTCTGGAACATTTCCATCTGATATACAATGTTATTGAGACTTGTCCTGTGGCGACCCGTTCCTTTATAGGCATTTCCTTCCGCGACTCAGTCTTTGGTGACCTTTAAATATGATACACAGTGATTTTGAGACTTAGTTATTGGCGACCCGTTCTTTTAGCGACGTGCGTTTCGGCGATCAGATTTTTGTGATCTTTTCATAAGCTGGACAGTGTTTTTGATACATGTTCTTTCGCCATCCGTTCTTTTAGTAGCGTGTCATTCAGTGACCCAGTCCTTTTATGACCTTTCCATATGCTACACAGTGTTTTTGAGACTTGTTCCTTTTAGCGATCCGTTTCCTTAGCGGTGTGTCCTTCATTGACCCGGTGTTCTTGTGACCTCTCCATATGCTACACAGTGATTTTGAGACCTGTCCTTTGTTGACCCGTTCTTTTAACGGCGTTTCTTTAGGCGACGCGGTCTTCTTGCGACCCTTCCATATGCTCCACAGTGATTTTGTAATCTGTGTTTTGGCCACTCGTTCCTTTAGTTTGGTTTCCTACAGCGGCCCAGCCTTTTATAAGCATTCCATATGCAACATAAAGTTTTTGAGACTTATTCTTTCGCGATCAAATCTTTTAGCGGATTGTCCTTCGGCGATCCAGTGTTTTTGTGACCTTTCTACATGCTGCATAGCTTTCTTGAGACTTGCTCTTTGGCGACCCGTTCTATTAAAGGCGTGCCCCTCGGAGGCACAGTAGATTGGTTGAATTTCCTTATTCTACACCTTGATTTTGAGACCTGTCCTTTGTTGACCCGTTCTTTTAGCAGCGTTTCTGTAGCCGACGCAGTATTCTTGCGACCCTTCCATATGCTACACAGTGATTTGGCAATCTGTGTTTTGGCCACTCGTTCCTTTAGTTTGGTTTCCTTCAGCGGCCCAGCCTTTTTATAACCATTCCATATGCAACACAGCGTTTTTGAGACTTGTCCTGTGGCGACCCGTTGCTTTAGCGGCATTTCCTTCCTCGATCCAGTCTTTGGTGACCTTTCCATATGATACACTGTGATTTTGAGACTTAATCATTGGCGATCCGTTCTTTTAGTAGCGTGTCATTCAGTGACCCAGTCCTTTTATGACCTTTCCATATGCTACACAGTGTTTTTGAGACTTGTTACTTTTAGCGATCCGTTTCCTTAGCGGTGTGTCCTTCATTGACCCAGTGTTCTTGTGACCTCTCCATATGCTACACAGTGATTTTGAGAAATGTCCTTTGTTGACCCGTTCTTTTAACGGCGTTTCTTTAGGCGACGCAGTCTTCTTGCGACCCTTCCATATGCTCCACAGTGATTTTGTAATCTGTGTTTTGGCCACTCGTTCCTTTAGTTTGGTTTCCTTCAGCGGCCCAGCCTTTTATAACCATTCCATATGCAACATAAAGTTTTTGAGACTTATTCTTTCGCGATCAATTCTTTTAGCGGATTGTCCTTCGGCGATCCAGTGTTTTTGTGACATTTCCATATGCAACACAGTGTTTTTGAGACTTGTCCTTTGACGACCCGTTCTTTTAGCGGCGTGCCTTTCGGCGACCAGTTTTTTCTGATCTTTTCATAAGCTGGACAGTGTTTTTGAGACCTGTCCATTAGCGACCCGTTCTTGAAGCGACGTGTCCTTCGGCGAACCAGTCTTTTGGTAACCTTTTCATATTCTACACAGTGATCTTGAGACTCATCCATTGATGACCTTTTCCTTTAGCGGCGTGTTCATCGGCGTTGCAGTGTTTTTGTGACCTTTCTACATGCTGCATGGCTTTCTTGAGACTTGCTCTTTGGCGACCCGTTCTATTAAAGGCGTTCCCCTCGGAGGCACAGTAGATTGGTTGAATTTCCTTATTCTACACAGTGCTCTTGAGACTTGTCCTTTGGGGACCCGTTGTTTTATCGGCGTGTCCTTCATCGAACCAGTCTTTCTGGTACATTTCCATCTGATATACAATGTTATTGAGACTTGTCATGTGGCGACCCGTTCCTTTAGAGGCATTTCCTTCCGCGACCCAGTCTTTGGTGACCTTTCCATATGATACACAGTGATTTTGAGACTTAGTCATTGGCGACCCGTTCTTTTAGTGGTGTGTCATTCAGCGACCAGACCTTTTATGGCCTTTCTATATGCCAAACAGTGTTTTTGAGACTTGTTCTTTAGCGATCCGTTTCCTTAGCAGTGTGTCCTTCATTGACTTGGTGTTCTTGTGACCTCTCCATATGCTACACCGTGATTTTGAGAACCAGTCCTTTGTTGACCCGTTCTTTTAGCGGCGTTTCTTTAGGCGACGCAGTCTTCTTGCGACCCTTCCATATGCTGCACAGTGATTTTGAACTCTGTGTTTTGGCCACTCGTTCCTTTAGTTTGGTTTCCTTCAGCGGCCCAGCCTTTTTATAACCATTCCATATGCAACATAAAGTTTTTGAGACTTGTTCTTTCGCGATCAAATCTTTAAGCGGATTGTCCTTCGGCGATCCAGTGTTTTTGTGACATTTCCATATGCAACACAGTGCTTTTGAGACTTGTCCTTTGGCGACCCGTACTTTTAGCGACGTGCCTTTCGGCGACCAGTTTTTTCTGATCTTTTCATAAGTTGGAAAGTGTTTTTGAGACCTGTCCTTTAGCGACCCGTTCTTGAAGCGACGTGTCCTTCGGCGAACCAGTCTTTTTGTGACCTTTGAATATGCCACACAGTCATTTTGAGACTTGTCCTTTTGGCGACTCGTTCTTTTGAAGGCGTGTCCCTCGGAGCTCAGTCTTTTGGTAACCTTTCCATATTCTACACAGTGCTCTTGAGACTCATCCTTTGGTGACCTTTTCTTTATGCGGCGTGTCCTTCAGCGACCAAGTCTTTCTGCTACATTTCCATATCATTGATAGTGTTATTGAATCTTGTCCTTTGGCGACCCGTTCTTTAGCGGCGACTCTCTCGACGACCCAGTCTTTTTGTCACCCTTTTATATACTACACAGTGTATTTGAGACTTAATCTTTGGCGACCCATTCCTTTAGCGGAGTTTCCTTTAGCGCCCATGCTTTTTTATCAAGTTTCAAGGCGTGTCCCCCGCAGGCACAGTATTTGGTAACCTTTCCATATTCTGCACAGTTCTCTTTATACTTGTCCTTTGGTGACCGTTCCTTTTAGCGGAGTGTCCTTCAGCTACATAGCCGTTCTGCTACATTTCCATTTGATATACAGTGTTATTGAGTCTTGTCCTTTGGTTACCCGTTCTTTCAGAGGCGTGCCCTTCGGCGACACAGTATTTTCCGACCTTTCCATATGCTACACATTGTTTTTGTAATCTGTATTTGGGCCATTCGTTCCTTTAGCGTGGTTTCCTTCAGCGGCCCAGCCTTTTTATAACATTTCCATATGCAACACAGCGTTTTTGAGACTTGATCTTTCGCGATCAATTCTTTTAGCGGCGTGTCCATCGGCGTTCCAGTGTTTTTGTGACCTTTTCATATGCAACACACTGTTTTTGACACTTGTCCTTCGGCGACCACTATTTTTGTGACCTTTCCACAAGCTGGACAGTGTTTTTAAGACTTGTCCTTTATTGACCCGTTCTTGTAGCCACGTGCCCTTCGGCGACCCAGTCTTTTTGTGACCTTTCCATATACCACACAGTGATTTTTAGACTTCTCCTTTGGTCAGTTTTTCCTTTAACAAACGTGTACTTCCGCGACACAGTCTTTTTGTGACCTTTCTACATGCTGTATAGCTTTTTTGAGACTTGCTATTTGGCGACCCGTTCTATTAAAGGCGTGCCCCTCTAGGGCATAGTAGATTGGTTGAATTTCCTTATTCTACACAGTGCTCTTGAGACTTGTCCTGTGGCGACCCGTTCCTTTATAGGCATTTCCTTCCGCGACTCAGTCTTTGGTGACCTTTCCATATGATACACAGTGATTTTGAGACTTAGTTATAGGCGACCCGTTCTTTTAGTGGCGTGTCATTCAGCGACCCAGTCCTTTTATGACCTTTCTATATTCTACACAGTGTTTTTGAGACATGTTCTTTCAGCGATCCGTTTCCTTAGCGATGTGTCCTTCATTGACTTGGTGTTCTTGTGACCTCTCCATATGCTACACAGTGATTTTGAGACCTGTCCTTTGTTGACCCGTTCTTTTAGTGGCGTTTCTGTAGCCGACGCAGTATTCTTGCGACACTTCCATATGCTACACAGTCTTTTTGTGACCTTTCTACATGCTGCATAGCTTTCTTGAGACTTGCTCTTTGGCGACCCGTTCTATTAAAGGCGTGCCCCTCGGAGGCACAGTAGATTGGTTGAATTACCTTATTCTACACAGTGCTCTTGAGACTTGTCCTTTGGGGACCCGTTGTTTTAGCTGCGTGTCCTTCACAGAACCAGTCTTTCTGGTACATTTCCATCTGATACAATATTATTGAGACTTGTCCTGTGGCGACCCGTTCCTTTAGAGGCATTTCCTTCCGCGCTCAGTCTTTGGTGACCTTTCCATATGATACACAGTGATTTTGAGACTTAGTTATTGGCGACCCGTTCTTTTAGTGGCGTGTCATTCAGCGACCCAGTCCTTTTATGACCTTTCTATATTCTACACAGTGTTTTTGAGACATGTTATTTCAGCGATCAGTTTCCTTAGCGGTGTGTCCTTCATTGACTTGGTGTTCTTGTGACCTCTCCATATGCTACACAGTGATTTTGAGACCTGTTATTTGTTGACCCGTTCTTTTAGCGGCATTTCTTGAGGCGACGCAGTCTTCTTGCGACCCTTCCATATGCTCCACAGTGATTTTGCAATCTGTGTTTTGGCCACTCGTTCCTTTAGTTTGGTTTCCTTCAGCGGCCCAGCCTTTTTATAACCATTCCATATGCAACACAGCGTTTTTGAGACTTGTCCTGAGGCGACCCGTTGCTTTAGCGGCATTTCCTTCCTCGATCCAGTCTTTGGTGACCTTTCCATATGATACACTGTGATTTTGAGACTTAATCATTGGCGATCCGTTCTTTTAGTAGCGTGTCATTCAGTGACCCAGTCCTTTTATGACCTTTCCATATGCTACACAGTGTTTTTGAGACTTGTTACTTTTAGCGATCCGTTTCCTTAGCGGTGTGTCCTTCATTGACCCAGTGTTCTTGTGACCTCTCCATATGCTACACAGTGATTTTGAGAAATGTCCTTTGTTGACCCGTTCTTTTAACGGCGTTTCTTTAGGCGACGCAGTCTTCTTGCGACCCTTCCATATGCTCCACAGTGATTTTGTAATCTGTGTTTTGGCCACTCGTTCCTTTAGTTTGGTTTCCTACAGCGGCCCAGCCTTTTATAACCATTCCATATGCAACATAAAGTTTTTGAGACTTATTCTTTCGCGATCAATTCTTTTAGCGGATTGTCCTTCGGCGATCCAGTGTTTTTGTGACATTTCCATATGCAACACAGTGTTTTTGAGACTTGTCCTTTGACGACCCGTTCTTTTAGCGGCGTGTCTTTCGGCGACCAGTTTTTTCTGATCTTTTCATAAGCTGGACAGTGTTTTTGAGACCTTTCCTTTAGCGACCCGTTCTTGAAGCGACGTGTCCTTCGGCGAACCAGTCTTTTGGTAACCTTTCCATATTCTACACAGTGATCTTGAGACTCATCCATTGATGACCTTTTCTTTTAGCGGCGTGTTCATCGGCTTTGCAGTGTTTTTGTGACCTTTCTACATGCTGCATAGCTTTCTTGAGACTTGCTCTTTGGCGACCCGTTCTATTAAAGGCGTGCCCCTCGGAGGCACAGTAGATTGGTTGAATTTCCTTATTCTACACCTTGATTTTGAGACCTGTCCTTTGTTGACCCGTTCTTTTAGCAGCGTTTCTGTAGCCGACGCAGTATTCTTGCGACCCTTCCATATGCTACACAGTGATTTGGCAATCTGTGTTTTGGCCACTCGTTCCTTTAGTTTGGTTTCCTTCAGCGGCCCAGCCTTTTTATAACAATTCCATATGCAACACAGCGTTTTTGAGACTTGTCATGTGGCGACCCGTTGCTTTAGCGGCATTTCCTTCCTCGATCCAGTCTTTGGTGACCTTTCCATATGATACACTGTGATTTTGAGACTTAATCATTGGCGATCCGTTCTTTTAGTAGCGTGTCATTCAGTGACCCAGTCCTTTTATGACCTTTCCATATGCTACACAGTGTTTTTGAGACTTGTTACTTTTAGCGATCCGTTTCCTTAGCGGTGTGTCCTTCATTGACCCGGTGTTCTTGTGATCTCTCCATATGCTACACAGTGATTTTGAGAAATGTCCTTTGTTGACCCGTTCTTTTAACGGCGTTTCTTTAGGCGACGCAGTCTTCTTGCGACCCTTCCATATGCTCCACAGTGATTTTGTAATCTGTGTTTTGTCCACTCGTTCCTTTAGTTTGGTTTCCTTCAGCGGCCCAGCCTTTTATAACCATTCCATATGCAACATAAAGTTTTTGAGACTTATTCTTTCGCGATCAAACCTTTTAGCGGATTGTCCTTCGGCGATCCAGTGTTTTTGTGACATTTCCATATGCAACACAGTGTTTTAGAGACTTGTCCTTTGACGACCCGTTCTTTTAGCGGCGTGCCTTTCGGCGACCAGTTTTTTCTGATCTTTTCATAAGCTGGACAGTGTTTTTGAGACCTGTCCATTAGCGACCCGTTCTTGAAGCGACGTGTCCTTCGGCGAACCAGTCTTTTGGTAACCTTTTCATATTCTACACAGTGATCTTGAGACTCATCCATTGATGACCTTTTCCTTTAGCGGCGTGTTCATCGGCGTTGCAGTGTTTTTGTGACCTTTCTACATGCTGCATGGCTTTCTTGAGACTTGCTCTTTGGCGACCCGTTCTATTAAAGGCGTTCCCCTCGGAGGCACAGTAGATTGGTTGAATTTCCTTATTCTACACAGTGCTCTTGAGACTTGTCCTTTGGGGACCCGTTGTTTTATCGGCGTGTCCTTCATCGAACCAGTCTTTCTGGTACATTTCCATCTGATATACAATGTTATTGAGACTTGTCATGTGGCGACCCGTTCCTTTAGAGGCATTTCCTTCCGCGACCCAGTCTTTGGTGACCTTTCCATATGATACACAGTGATTTTGAGACTTAGTCATTGGCGACCCGTTCTTTTAGTGGTGTGTCATTCAGCGACCAGACCTTTTATGGCCTTTCTATATGCCAAACAGTGTTTTTGAGACTTGTTCTTTAGCGATCCGTTTCCTTAGCAGTGTGTCTTTCATTGACTTGGTGTTCTTGTGACCTCTCCATATGCTACACCGTGATTTTGAGAACCAGTCCTTTGTTGACCCGTTCTTTTAGCGGCGTTTCTTTAGGCGACGCAGTCTTCTTGCGACCCTTCCATATGCTGCACAGTGATTTTGAACTCTGTGTTTTGGCCACTCGTTCCTTTAGTTTGGTTTCCTTCAGCGGCCCAGCCTTTTTATAACCATTCCATATGCAACATAAAGTTTTTGAGACTTGTTCTTTCGCGATCAAATCTTTAAGCGGATTGTCCTTCGGCGATCCAGTGTTTTTGTGACATTTCCATATGCAACACAGTGCTTTTGAGACTTGTCCTTTGGCGACCCGTACTTTTAGCGACGTGCCTTTCGGCGACCAGTTTTTTCTGATCTTTTCATAAGTTGGAAAGTGTTTTTGAGACCTGTCCTTTAGCGACCCGTTCTTGAAGCGACGTGTCCTTCGGCGAACCAGTCTTTTTGTGACCTTTGAATATGCCACACAGTCATTTTGAGACTTGTCCTTTTGGCGACTCGTTCTTTTGAAGGCGTGTCCCTCGGAGCTCAGTCTTTTGGTAACCTTTCCATATTCTACACAGTGCTCTTGAGACTCATCCTTTGGTGACCTTTTCTTTATGCGGCGTGTCCTTCAGCGACCAAGTCTTTCTGCTACATTTCCATATCATTGATAGTGTTATTGAATCTTGTCCTTTGGCGACCCGTTCTTTAGCGGCGACTCTCTCGACGACCCAGTCTTTTTGTCACCCTTTTATATACTACACAGTGTATTTGAGACTTAATCTTTGGCGACCCATTCCTTTAGCGGAGTTTCCTTTAGCGCCCATGCTTTTTTATCAAGTTTCAAGGCGTGTCCCCCGCAGGCACAGTATTTGGTAACCTTTCCATATTCTGCACAGTTCTCTTTATACTTGTCCTTTGGTGACCGTTCCTTTTAGCGGAGTGTCCTTCAGCTACATAGCCGTTCTGCTACATTTCCATTTGATATACAGTGTTATTGAGTCTTGTCCTTTGGTTACCCGTTCTTTCAGAGGCGTGCCCTTCGGCGACACAGTATTTTCCGACCTTTCCATATGCTACACATTGTTTTTGTAATCTGTATTTGGGCCATTCGTTCCTTTAGCGTGGTTTCCTTCAGCGGCCCAGCCTTTTTATAACATTTCCATATGCAACACAGCGTTTTTGAGACTTGATCTTTCGCGATCAATTCTTTTAGCGGCGTGTCCATCGGCGTTCCAGTGTTTTTGTGACCTTTTCATATGCAACACACTGTTTTTGACGCTTGTCCTTCGGCGACCACTATTTTTGTGACCTTTCCACAAGCTGGACAGTGTTTTTAAGACTTGTCCTTTATTGACCCGTTCTTGTAGCCACGTGCCCTTCGTCGACCCAGTCTTTTTGTGACCTTTCCATATACCACACAGTGATTTTTAGACTTCTCCTTTGGTCAGTTTTTCCTTTAACAAACGTGTACTTCGGCGACACAGTCTTTTTGTGACCTTTCTACATGCTGTATAGCTTTTTTGAGACTTGCTATTTGGCGACCCGTTCTATTAAAGGCGTGCCCCTCTAGGGCACAGTAGATTGGTTGAATTTCCTTATTCTACACAGTGCTCTTGAGACTTGTCCTGTGGCGACCCGTTCCTTTAGAGGCATTTCCTTCCGCGACTCAGTCTTTGGTGACCTTTCCATATGATACACAGTGATTTTGAGACTTAGTTATAGGCGACCCGTTCTTTTAGTGGCGTGTCATTCAGCGACCCAGTCCTTTTATGACCATTCTATATTCTTCACAGTGTTTTTGAGACATGTTCTTTCAGCGATCCGTTTCCTTAGCGGTGTGTCCTTCATTGACTTGGTGTTCTTGTGACCTCTCCATATGCTACACAGTGATTTTGAGACCTGTCCTTTGTTGACCCGTTCTTTTAGCGGCGTTTCTGTAGCCGACGCAGTATTCTTGCGACACTTCCATATGCTACACAGTCTTTTTGTGACCTTTCTACATGCTGCATAGCTTTCTTGAGACTTGCTCTTTGGCGACCCGTTCTATTAAAGGCGTGCCCCTCGGAGGCACAGTAGATTGGTTGAATTACCTTATTCTACACAGTGCTCTTGAGACTTGTCCTTTGGGGACCCGTTGTTTTAGCTGCGTGTCCTTCACCGAACCAGTCTTTCTGGTACATTTCCATCTGATACAATATTATTGAGACTTTTCCTGTGGCGACCCGTTCCTTTAGAGGCATTTCCTTCCGCGACTCAGTCTTTGGTGACCTTTCCATATGATACACAGTGATTTTGAGACTTAGTTATTGGCGACCCGTTCTTTTAGTGGCGTGTCATTCAGCGACCCAGTCCTTTTATGAAATTTCTATATTATACACAGTGTTTTTGAGACATGTTATTTCAGCGATCAGTTTCCTTAGCGGTGTGTCCTTCATTGACTTGGTGTTCTTGTGACCTCTCCATATGCTACACAGTGATTTTGAGACCTGTTATTTGTTGACCCGTTCTTTTAGCGGCATTTCTTGAGGCGACGCAGTCTTCTTGCGACCCTTCCATATGCTCCACAGTGATTTTGCAATCTGTGTTTTGGCCACTCGTTCCTTTAGTTTGGTTTCCTTCAGCGGCCCAGCCTTTTTATAACCATTCCATATGCAACATAGGGTTTTTAAGACTTGTTCTTTCGAGATCAATTCTTTTAGCGGATTGTCCTTCGGCGATCCAGTGTTTTTGTGACATTTCCATATGCAACACAGTGTTTTTGACACTTGTCCTTCGGCGACCAGTATTTTTGTGACCTTTCCACAAGCTGGACAGTGTTTTAAGACTTGTCTTTATTGACCCGTTCTTGTAGCCACGTGCCCTTCGGCGACCCAGTCTTTTTGTGACCTTTCCATATACCACACAGTGATTTTGAGACTTCTCCTTTGGCCAGTTTTTCCTTTAACAAGCGTGTACTTGGGCGACACAGTCTTTTTGTGACCTTTCTACATGCTGCATAGCTTTCTTGAGACTTGCTCTTTGGCGACCCGTTCTATTAAAGGCGTGCCCCTCGGAGGCACAGTAGATTGGTTGAATTACCTTATTCTACACAGTGCTCTTGAGACTTGTCCTTTGGGGACCCGTTGTTTTAGCTGCGTGTCCTTCACCGAACCAGTCTTTCTGGTACATTTCCATCTGATACAATATTATTGAGACTTGTCCTGTGGCGACCCGTTCCTTTAGAGGCATTTCCTTCCTCGACACAGTCTTTGGTGACCTTTCCATATGATACATAGTGATTTTGAGTGGCTTCAAGAACGGGTCCCTAAAGGACAAGTCTGAAAAACACTGTCCAGCTTGTGGGAAGGTCACAAAAATACTGGTCGCCGAAGGGCAAGTCTCAAAAACAGTGTGTTACATATGAAAAGGTCACAAAAACACTGGAACGCCGATGGACACGCCGCTAAAAGAATTGATCGCGAAAGATCAAGTCTCAAAAACGCTGTGTTGCATGTGGAAATGTTATAAAAAGGCTGGGCCGCTGAAGGAAACCACGCTAAAGGAACGAATGGCCGAAATACAGATTACAAAAACAATGTGTAGCATATGGAAAGGTCGGAAAATACTGTGTCGCCGAAGGGCACGCCTCTGAAAGAACGGGTCACCAAAGGACAAGACTCAATTACACTGTATATCAAATGGAAATTTAGCAGAAAGGCTATGTAGCTGAAGGACACTCCGCTAAAAGGAAAGGTCACCAAAGGACAAGTATAAAGAGAACTGTGCAGAATATGGAAAGGTTACCAAATACTGTGCCTGCGGGGGACACGCCTTGAAACTTGATAAAAAAGCCTGGGCGCTAAAGGAAACGCCGCTAAAGGAATGGGTCGCCAAAGAATAAGTCTCAAATACATTGTGTAGTATATGGAAGGGTCACAAAAAGACTGGGTCGTCGAGAGAGTCGCCGCTAAAGAACGGGTCGCCAAAGGACAAGATTCAATAACACTATCAATGATATGGAAATGTAGCAGAAAGACTGGGTCGCTGAAGGACACGCCGCATAAAGAAAAGGTCACCAAAGGATGAGTCTCAAGAGCACTGTGTAGAATATGGAAAGGTTACCAAAAGACTGAGCTCCGAGGGACACGCCTTTAAAAGAACGAGTCGCCAAAGGACAGGTCTCAAAAACACTGTCCAGCTTATGAAAAGATAAGAAAAAACTGGTCGCCGAAAGGCACGCCGCTAAGAGAACGGGTCGCCACAGGACAAGTCTCAAAAACACTGTGTTGCATATGGAAATGTCACAAAAACACTGGATCGCCGAAGGACAATCCGCTAAAAGATTTGATCGCGAAAGAACAAGTCTCAAAAACCCTATGTTGCATATGGAATGGTTATAAAAAGGCTGGGCCGCTGAAGGAAACCAAACTAAAGGATCGAGTGGCCAAAACACAGTTTGCAAAATCACTGTGGAGCATATGGAAGGGTCGCAAGAATACTGCGTCGGCTACAGAAACGCCGCTAAAAGAACGGGTCAACAAAGGACAGGTCTCAAAATCACTGTGTAGCATATGGAGAGGTCACAAGAACACCAAGTCAATGAAGGACACACCGCTAAGGAAACTGATCGCTGAAAGAACATGTCTCAAAAACACTGTGTAGAATATAGAAAGGTCATAAAAGGACTGGGTCGCTGAATGACACGCTACTAAAAGAACGGATCGCCAATGATTAAGTCTCAAAATCACAGTGTATCATATGGAAAGGTCACCAAAGACTGGGTCGAGGAAGGAAATGCCGCTAAAGCAACGGGTCGCCACAGGACAAGTCTCAAAAACGCTGTGTTGCATATGGAAAGGTAAAACAAACACTGGGTCGCCGAAGGACACGCCGCTAAAAGAACGGATGGCGAAAGAACATGTATAAAAAACACTGTCCAGCTTATGAAAAGATCACAAAAATCTGATCGCCGAAACGCCCGTCGCTAAAAGAACGGGTCGCCAAAGGACAAGTCTCAAAAACACTGTGTTGCATATGGAAATGTCACAAAAACACTGGATCGCCGAAGGACAATCCGCTAAAAGAATTAATCCCTAAAGAACAAGTGTCAAAAACCCTATGTTGCATATGGAATGGTTATAAAAAGGCTGGGCCGCTGAAGGAAACCAAACTAAAGGAACGAGTGGCCAAAACACAGATTGCAAAATCACTGTGTAGCATATGGAAGGGTCGCAAGAATACTGCGTCGGCTACAGAAACGCCGCTAAAAGAACGGGTCAACAAAGGACAGGTCTCAAAATCACTGTGTAGCATATGGAGAGGTCACAAGAACACCAAGTCAATGAAGGACACACCGCTAAGGAAACGGATCGCTGAAAGAACATGTGTCAAAAACACTGTGTAGAATATAGAAAGGTCATAAAAGGACTGGGTCGCTGAATGACACGCCACTAAAAGAACGGGTCGCCAATAACTAAGTCTCAAAATCACTGTGTATCATATTTAAAGGTCCCCAAAGACTGAGTCGCGGAAGGAAATGCCTCTAAAGGAACGGGTCGCCACAGGACAAGTCTCAATTACATTGTATATCAGATGGAAATGTACCAGAAAGACTGGTTCGATGAAGGACACGCCGCTAAAACAACGGGTCCCCAAAGGACAAGTCTCAAGAGCACTGTGTAGAATAAGGAAATTCAACCAATCTACTGTGCCTCCGAGGGGCACGCCTTTAATAGAACGGGTCGCCAAAGAGCAAGTCTCAAGAAAGCTATGCAGCATGTAGAAAGGTCACAAAAACACCGTGTCGCCGAAGTACACGCTTGTTAAAGGAAAAACTGTTGAAAGGAGAAGTCTCAAAATCACTGTGTGGTATATGGAAAGGTCACAAAAAGACTGGGTCGCCGAAGGGCACGTGGCTACAAGAACGGGTCAATAAAGGACAAGTCTTAAAAACACTGTCCAGCTTGTGGAAAGGTCACAAAAATACTGGTCGCCGAAGGACAAGTGTCAAAAACACTGTGTTGCATATGGAAATGTCACAAAAACACTGGATCGCCGAAGGACAATCCGCTAAAAGAATTGATCTCGAAAGAACAAGTCTTAAAAACCCTATATTGCATATGGAATGGTTATAAAAAGGCTGGGCCGTTGAAGGAAACCAAACTAAAGGAACGATTGGCCAAAACACAGATTACAAAATCACTGTGTAGCATATGGAAGGGTCGCAAGAAGACTGCGTCGCCTCAAGAAATGCCGCTAAAAGAACGGGTCAACAAATAACAGGTCTCAAAATCACTGTGTAGCATATGGAGAGGTCACAAGAACACCAAGTCAATGAAGGACACATCGCTAAGGAAACGGATCGCTAAAAGAACAAGTCTCAAAAACACTGTGTAGCATATAGAAAGGTCATAAAAGGTCTGGTCGCTTAAAGACACACCACTAAAAGAACGGGTCGCCAATGACTAAGTCTCAAAATCACTGTGTATCATATGGAAAGGTCACCAAAGACTGGGTCGCGAAAGGAAATGCCGCTAAAGGAACGGGTCGCAACAGGACAAGTCTCAAAAACGCTGTGTTGCATATGGAAAGGTAACACAAACACTGGGTCGCCGATGGACACGCCGCTAAAAGAACGGATCGCGAAAGAACAAGTCTCAAAAACACTATGTTGCATATGGAATGGTTATAAAAAGGCTGGGCCGCTGAAGGAAACCAAACTAAAGGAACGAGTGGCCAAAACACAGATTGCAAAATCACTGTGGAGCATATGGAAGGGTCGCAAGAATACTGCGTCGGCTACAGAAACGCCGCTAAAAGAACGGGTCAACAAAGGACAGGTCTCAAAATCACTGTGTAGCATATGGAGAGGTCACAAGAACACCAAGTCAATGAAGGACACACCGCTAAGGAAACTGATCGCTGAAAGAACATGTCTCAAAAACACTGTGTAGCAGAAGAAAGGTCATAAAAGGTCTGGTCGCTTAAAGACACACCACTAAAAGAACGGGTCGCCAATGACTAAGTCTCAAAATCACTGTGTATCATATGGAAAGGTCACCAAAGACTGGGTCGCGAAAGGAAATGCCGCTAAAGGAACGGGTCGCAACAGGACAAGTCTCAAAAACGCTGTGTTGCATATGGAAAGGTAACACAAACACTGGGTCGCCGATGGACACGCCGCTAAAAGAACGGATCGCGAAAGAACAATTCTCAAAAACCCTATGTTGCATATGGAATGGTTATAAAAAGGCTGGGCCGCTGAAGGAAACCAAACTAAAGGAACGAGTGGCCAAAACACAGATTGCAAAATCACTGTGGAGCATATGGAAGGGTCGCAAGAATACTGCGTCGGCTACAGAAACGCCGCTAAAAGAACGGGTCAACAAAGGACAGGTCTCAAAATCACTGTGTAGCATATGGAGAGGTCACAAGAACACCAAGTCAATGAAGGACACACCGCTAAGGAAACTGATCGCTGAAAGAACATGTCTCAAAAACACTGTGTAGAATATAGAAAGGTCATAAAAGGACTGGGTCGCTGAATGACACGCCACTAAAAGAACGGGTCGCCAATAACTAAGTCTCAAAATCACTGTGTATCATATGGAAAGGTCACCAAAGACTGAGTCGCGGAAGGAAATGCCTCTAAAGGAACGGGTCGCCACAGGACAAGTCTCAATAATATTGTATCAGATGGAAATATACCAGAAAGACTGGTTCGGTGAAGGACACGCCGCTAAAACAACGGGTCCCCAAAGGACAAGTCTCAAGAGCACTGTGTAGAATAAGGTAATTCAACCAATCTACTGTGCCTCCGAGGGGCACGCCTTTAATAGAACGGGTCGCCAAAGAGCAAGTCTCAAGAAAGCTATGCAGCATGTAGAAAGGTCACAAAAAGACTGTGTCGCCCAAGTACACGCTTGTTAAAGGAAAAACTGTTGAATGGAGAAGTCTCAAAATCACTGTGTGGTATATGGAAAGGTCACAAAAAGACTGGGTCGCCGAAGGGCACGTGGCTACAAGAACGGGTCAATAAAGGACAAGTCTTAAAAACACTGTCCAGCTTGTGGAAAGGTCACAAAAATACTGGTCGCCGAAGGGCAAGTCTCAAAAACAGTGTGTTACATATGAAAAGGTCACAAAAACACTGGAACGCCGATGGACACGCCGCTAAAAGAATTGATCGCGAAAGATCAAGTCTCAAAAACGCTGTGTTGCATGTGGAAATGTTATAAAAAGGCTGGGCCGCTGAAGGAAACCACGCTAAAGGAACGAATGGCCCAAATACAGATTACAAAAACAATGTGTAGCATATGGAAAGGTCGGAAAATACTGTGTCGCCGAAGGGCACGCCTCTGAAATAACGGGTCACCAAAGGACAAGACTCAATAACACTGTATATCAAATGGAAATTTAGCAGAAAGGCTATGTAGCTGAAGGACACTCCGCTAAAAGGAAAGGTCACCAAAGGACAAGTATAAAGAGAACTGTGCAGAATATGGAAAGGTTACCAAATACTGTGCCTGCGGGGGACACGCCTTGAAACTTGATAAAAAAGCCTGGGCGCTAAAGGAAACGCCGCTAAAGGAATGGGTCGCCAAAGAATAAGTCTCAAATACATTGTGTAGTATATGGAAGGGTCACAAAAAGACTGGGTCGTCGAGAGAGTCGCCGCTAAAGAACGGGTCGCCAAAGGACAAGATTCAATAACACTATCAATGATATGGAAATGAAGCAGAAAGACTGGGTCGCTGAAGGACACGCCGCATAAAGAAAAGGTCACCAAAGGATGAGTCTCAAGAGCACTGTGTAGAATATGGAAAGGTTACCAAAAGACTGAGCTCCGAGGGACACGCCTTTAAAAGAACGAGTCGCCAAAGGACAGGTCTCAAAAACACTGTCCAGCTTATGAAAAGATAAGAAAAACTGGTCGCCGAAAGGCACGCCGCTAAAAGAACGGGTCGCCACAGGACAAGTCTCAAAAACACTGTGTTGCATATGGAAATGTCACAAAAACACTGGATCGCCGAAGGATAATCCGCTAAAAGATTTGATCGCGAAAGAACAAGTCTCAAAAACCCTATGTTGCATATGGAATGGTTATAAAAAGGCTGGGCCGCTGAAGGAAACCAAACTAAAGGAACGAGTGGCCAAAACACAGTTTGCAAAATCACTGTGGAGCATATGGAAGGGTCGCAAGAATACTGCGTCGGCTACAGAAACGCCGCTAAAAGAACGGGTCAACAAAGGACAGGTCTCAAAATCACTGTGTAGCATATGGAGAGGTCACAAGAACACCAAGTCAATGAAGGACACACCGCTAAGGAAACTGATCGCTGAAAGAACATGTCTCAAAAACACTGTGTAGAATATAGAAAGGTCATAAAAGGACTGGGTCGCTGAATGACACGCTACTAAAAGAACGAATCGCCAATGATTAAGTCTCAAAATCACAGTGTATCATATGGAAAGGTCACCAAAGACTGGGTCGAGGAAGGAAATGCCGCTAAAGCAACGGGTCGCCACAGGACAAGTCTCAAAAATGCTGTGTTGCATATGGAAAGGTAAAACAAACACTGGGTCGCCGAAGGACACGCCGCTAAAAGAACGGATGGCAAAAGAACATGTATAAAAAACACTGTCCAGCTTATGAAAAGATCACAAAAATCTGATCGCCGAAACGCACGTCGCTAAAAGAACGGGTCGCCAAAGGACAAGTCTCAAAAACACTGTGTTGCATATGGAAATGTCACAAAAACACTGGATCGCCGAAGGACAATCCGCTAAAAGAATTAATCCCTAAAGAACAAGTGTCAAAAACCCTATGTTGCATATGGAATGGTTATAAAAAGGCTGGGCCGCTGAAGGAAACCAAACTAAAGGAACGAGTGGCCAAAACACAGATTGCAAAATCACTGCGTAGCATATGGAAGGGTCGCAAGAATACTGCGTCGGCTACAGAAACGCCGCTAAAAGAACGGGTCAACAAAGGACAGGTCTCAAAATCACTGTGTAGCATATGGAGAGGTCACAAGAACACCAAGTCAATGAAGGACACACCGCTAAGGAAACGGATCGCTGAAAGAACATGTGTCAAAAACACTGTGTAGAATATAGAAAGGTCATAAAAGGACTGGGTCGCTGAATGACACGCCACTAAAAGAACGGGTCGCCAATAACTAAGTCTCAAAATCACTGTGTATCATATTTAAAGGTCACCAAAGACTGAGTCGCGGAAGGAAATGCCTCTAAAGGAACGGGTCGCCACAGGACAAGTCTCAATAACATTGTATATCAGATGGAAATGTACCAGAAAGACTGGTTCGATGAAGGACACGCCGCTAAAACAACGGGTCCCCAAAGGACAAGTCTCAAGAGCACTGTGTAGAATAAGGAAATTCAACCAATCTACTGTGCCTCCGAGGGGCACGCCTTTAATAGAACGGGTCGCCAAAGAGCAAGTCTCAAGAAAGCTATACAGCATGTAGAAAGGTCACAAAAACACTGTGTCGCCGAAGTACACGCTTGTTAAAGGAAAAACTGTTGAAAGGAGAAGTCTCAAAATCACTGTGTGGTATATGGAAAGGTCACAAAAAGACTGGGTCGCCGAAGGGCACGTGGCTACAAGAACGGGTCAATAAAGGACAAGTCTTAAAAACACTGTCCAGCTTGTGGAAAGGTCACAAAAGTACTGGTCGCCGAAGGACAAGTGTCAAAAACACTGTGTGGCATATGAAAAGGTCACAAAAACACTGGAACGCCGATGAACACGCCGCTAAAAGAGAAGGTCACCAATGGATTAGTCTCAAGAGCACTGTGTAGAATATGGAAAGGTTACCAAAAGACTGAGCTCCTAGGGACAGGCCTTTAAAAGAACGGGTCGCCAAAGGACAAGTCTCAAGAGCACTGTGTTGAATATGGAAAGGTTACCAAACGACTGATCCTCCGAGGGACACGTATTTAAAGAACGGGTCGCCAAAGGACAAGTCTCAAGAAAACTATGCAGCATGTAGAAAGGTCACAAAAAGACTGTGTCGCCGAAATACACGCTTGTTAAAGGAAAAACTGGCCGAAGGAGAAGTCTCAAAATGACAGAGTGGCATAAGGAAAGGTCACAAAAAGTCTGGGTCGCCGAAGGGCAAGTGGCTTCAAGAACGGGTCCCTAAAGGACAAGTCTGAAAAACACTGTCCAGCTTGTGGGAAGGTCACAAAAATACTGGTCGCCGAAGGGCAAGTCTCAAAAACAGTGTGTTACATATGAAAAGGTCACAAAAACACTGGAACGCCGATGGACACGCCGCTAAAAGAATTGATCGCGAAAGATCAAGTCTCAAAAACGCTGTGTTGCATGTGGAAATGTTATAAAAAAACTGGGCCGCTGAAGGAAACCACGCTAAAGGAACGAATGGCCCAAATACAGATTACAAAAACAATGTGTAGCATATGGAAAGGTCGGAAAATACTGTGTCGCCGAAGGGCACGCCTCTGAAAGAACGGGTCACCAAAGGACAAGACTCAATAACACTGTATATCAAATGGAAATTTAGCAGAAAGGCTATGTAGCTGAAGGACACTAAGCTAAAAGGAAAGGTCACCAAAGGACAAGTATAAAGAGAACTGTGCAGAATATGGAAAGGTTACCAAATATTGTGCCTGCGGGGGACACGCCTTGAAACTTGATAAAAAAGCCTGGGCGCTAAAGGAAACTCCGCTAAAGGAATGGGTCGCCAAAGAATAAGTCTCAAATACATTGTGTAGTATATGGAAGGGTCACAAAAAGACTGGGTCGTCGAGAGAGTCGCCGCTAAAGAACGGGTCGCCAAAGGACAAGATTCAATAACACTATCAATGATATGGAAATGTAGCAGAAAGACTGGGTCGCTGAAGGACACGCCGCATAAAGAAAAGGTCACCAAAGAATGAGTCTCAAGAGCACTGTGTAGAATATCGAAAGGTTACCAAAAGACTGAGCTCCGAGGGACACGCCTTTAAAAGAACGAGTCGCCAAAGGACAGGTCTCAAAAACACTGTCCAGCTTATGAAAAGATAAGAAAAAACTGGTCGCCGAAAGGCACGCTGCTAAAAGAACGGGTCGCCACAGGACAAGTCTCAAAAACACTGTGTTGCATATGGAAATGTCACAAAAACACAGGATCGCCGAAGGACAATCCGCTAAAAGATTTGATCGCGAAAGAACAAGTCTCAAAAACCCTATGTTGCATATGGAATGGTTATAAAAAGGCTGGGCCGCTGAAGGAAACCAAACTAAAGGAACGATTGGCCAAAACACAGATTACAAAATCACTGTGTAGCATATGGAAGGGTCGCAAGAAGACTGCGTCGCCTCAAGAAATGCCGCTAAAAGAACGGGTCAACAAATAACAGGTCTCAAAATCACTGTGTAGCATATGGAGAGGTTACAAGAACACCAAGTCAATGAAGGACACATCGCTAAGGAAACGGATCGCTAAAAGAACAAGTCTCAAAAACACTGTGTAGCAGAAGAAAGGTCATAAAAGGTCTGGTCGCTTAAAGACACACCACTAAAAGAACGGGTCGCCAATGACTAAGTCTCAAAATCACTGTGTATCATATGGAAAGGTCACCAAAGACTGGGTCGCGTAAGGAAATGCCGCTAAAGGAACGGGTCGCAACAGGACAAGTCTCAAAAACGCTGTGTTGCATATGGAAAGGTAACACAAACACTGGGTCGCCGATGGACACGCCGCTAAAAGAAAGGATCGCGAAAGAACAATTCTCAAAAACCCTATGTTGCATATGGAATGGTTATAAAAAGGCTGGGCCGCTGAAGGAAACCAAACTAAAGGAACGAGTGGCCAAAACACAGATTGCAAAATCACTGTGGAGCATATGGAAGGGTCGCAAGAATACTGCGTCGGCTACAGAAACGCCGCTAAAAGAACGGGTCAACAAAGGACAGGTCTCAAAATCACTGTGTAGCATATGGAGAGGTCACAAGAACACCAAGTCAATGAAGGACACACCGCTAAGGAAACTGATCGCTGAAAGAACATGTCTCAAAAACACTGTGTAGAATATAGAAAGGTCATAAAAGGACTGGGTCGCTGAATGACACGCCACTAAAAGAACGGGTCGCCAATAACTAAGTCTCAAAATCACTGTGTATCACATGGAAAGGTCACCAAAGACTGAGTCGCGGAAGGAAATGCCTCTAAAGGAACGGGTCGCCACAGGACAAGTCTCAATAATATTGTATCAGATGGAAATATACCAGAAAGACTGGTTCGGTGAAGGACACGCCGCTAAAACAACGGGTCCCCAAAGGACAAGTCTCAAGAGCACTGTGTAGAATAAGGTAATTCAACCAATCTACTGTGCCTCCGAGGGGCACGCCTTTAATAGAACGGGTCGCCAAAGAGCAAGTCTCAAGAAAGCTATGCAGCATGTAGAAAGGTCACAAAAACACTGTGTCGTCCAAGTACACGCTTGTTAAAGGAAAAACTGTTGAAAGGAGAAGTCTCAAAATCACTGTGTGGTATATGGAAAGGTCACAAAAAGACTGGGTCGCCGAAGGGCACGTGGCTACAAGAACGGGTCATTAAAGGACAATTCTTAAAAACACTGTCCAGCTTGTGGAAAGGTCACAAAAATACTGGTCGCCGAAGGACAAGTGTCAAAAACACTGTGTGGCATATGAAAAGGTCACAAAAACACTGGAACGCCGATGAACACGCCGCTAAAAGAG
Source organism: Lepisma saccharinum (assembly GCF_977018435.1). NCBI lineage: Eukaryota > Metazoa > Arthropoda > Insecta > Zygentoma > Lepismatidae > Lepisma > Lepisma saccharinum. Next base: position 1,471 of record NC_139230.1, on the reverse strand, counting down.
AAGGTCACCAATGGATGAGTCTCAAGAGCACTGTGTAGAATATGGAAAGGTTACCAAAAGACTGAGCTCCGAGGGACACGCCTTTAAAAGAACGGGTCGCCAAAGCACAAGTCTCAAGAGCACTGTGTAGAATATGGAAAGGTTACCAAAGGACTGAGCCTCCGAGGGACACGTATTTAAAAGAACGGGTCGCCAAAGGACAAGTCTCAAGAAAACTATGCAGCATGTAGAAAGGTCACAAAAAGACTGTGTCGCCGAAATACACGCTTGTTAAAGTAAAAACTGGCCGAAGGACAAGTCTCAAAATCACTGTGTGGCATATGGAAAGGTCACAAAAAGGCTGGTTCGCCGAAGAGCACGTCGCTTCAAGATCCGGTCGCTAAAGGACAGGTCTCAAAAACACTGCCCAGCTTATGAAAATATCACAAAAAACTGGTCGCCGAAAGGCACGCCGCTAAAAGAACGGGTCGCCAAAGGACAAGTCTCAAAAACACTGTGTTGCATATGGAGAGGTCACAAGAACACCAAGTCAATGAAGGACACACCGCTATGGAAACGGATCGCTGAAAGAATAAGTCTCAAAAACACTGTGTAGAATATAGAAAGGTCATAAAAGGACTCGATCGCTGAATGACACGCCACTAAAAGAACGGGTCGTCAATAACTAAGTCTCAAAATCACTGTGTATCAAATGGAAAGGTCACCAATGACTGAGTCGCAGAAGGAAATGCCTCTAAAGGAACGGGTCGCCACAGGACAAGTCTCAATAACATTGTATATCAGATGGAAATGTACCAGAAAGAGTGGTTCGTTGAAGGACACGCCGCTAAAACAACGGGTCCCCAATGGACAAGTCTCAAGAGCACTGTGAATAATAAGGTAATTCAACCAATCTACTGTGCCTCCGAGGGGCACGCCTTTAATAGAACGGATCTCCAAAGAGCAAGTCTCAAGAAAGCTATGCAGCATGTAGAAAGGTCACAAAAAGACTGTGTCGCCCAAGTACACGCTTGTTAAAGGAAAAACTGTTGAATGGAGAAGTCTCAAAATCACTGTGTGGTATATGGAAAGGTCACAAAAAGACTGGGTCGCCGAAGGGCACGTGGCTACAAGAACGGGTCAATAAAGGACAAGTCTTAAAAACACTGTCCAGCTTGTGGAAAGGTCACAAAAATACTGGTCGCCGAATGACAAGTGTCAAAAACACTGTGTGGCATATGAAAAGGTCACAAAAACACTGGAACGCCGATGAACACGCCGCTAAAAGAGAAGGTCACCAATGGATGAGTCTCAAGAGCACTGTGTAGAATATGGAAAGGTTACCAAAAGACTGAGCTCCGAGGGACACGCCTTTAAAAAAAAGGGTCGCCAAAGGACAAGTCTCAAGAGCACTGTGTAGAATATGGAAAGGTTACCAAACGACTGATCCTCCGAGGGACACGTATTTAAAGAACGGGTCGCCAAAGGACAA